>NC_134356.1:533035316-533166312 GCF_048569485.1 Anomaloglossus baeobatrachus | reverse complement strand
TTGAATGTCTACAATCCAGGGATTACAGTTCACATATAAAGGATAAAGCACCGTACTCCATTATTCCAAGGATAACATGTCCCCAGAAACATCCCTGGAAAGAGGCATGAATCATATCAGATGACTATAGATAGGTGGGTGAGAAAAAAGGAATACACCCATTGAGTACTTTACGATTTGTTGGTAGCGCCTCCAGGCCTACTGTCGAGCCATGCATGTCAGCAAAGAATGACAATTCATATGTCAGCAACGCTCAGTTGTGTCTTTGACCTTGCCCTTCGCCCAACGCGTTTCCCCCCATTTGTGCCTGGGGTTCATCAGGGGATCAAAGCTGACAACAGGGGAGGAAATCACATCCCCGTCGTCCTTTCCAAACAGTTCAAGAAATATATACCCGGTATCAATACACCGTGGGGTATATCATGTAGATCACAGGAGCTCATAGCCAGGTGTGCTAACATGCATGGCTCGACAGTAGGCCTGGAGGCACTACCAACAAATTGTAAAGTACTGAATGGGTGTATTCCTTTTTTCTCACCCACCTATCTATAGTCATCTGATATGATTCATGCCTCTTTCTAGGGATGTTTCTGGGGACATGTTATCCTTGGAATAATGGAGTACAGTGCTTTATCCTTTATATGTGAACTGTAATCCCTGGATTGTAGACATTCAACCAGTGAGCTGTATGATATTTTGCATCTCTTTCTTTGCTAGTGAATTTAATGAGTGACAATCTAGAGTGCCTTGATCTCATATTGTTCAATTTCAATGGATCCAGTGAATTAATGGTGATATCAGTCCTGGGTAACGCTAATGTGTCACCTAGTGTAAATATTTATTGCAGTTGACTCTTTTGGGTAGCAACCGCTCTACTAATTTGTGTCTGTTGTATGTGTATATATGGTTTTGCACTTAGCACTTTATTCTGGTAAATTTGGTGATGGTTATCTTCAAGTTAGTAAGGGATACAATAGGGGCAGCCGCCGTGGAATGGGGGCACCAAGAAAGTTAGGGTGCTTAAAGCCCCATTGCTAGGCAGGGACCAATTAAGGGTGAGTCATATCCCCTAGGGTCCAGCATCTAAATATATTAGGTTTATATACCATTGATCTGCACAGCCCCTAGATACAATTACCCTTACACTTTCCATCCGGTGTATCTAAAGGCTGCTTTACATGGGACGATTTATCGTGTGTTCGCATGTGCACTCACACCCACCCCCATCGTTTGTGCGTGACGGGCAATTTGTTGCCCGTGTCGCACAAAGTCGGTAACCCCCGTCACACGTACTTACCTCCCGAACGACCTCGCTGTGGGCGGCGAACATCCTCTTCCTGAAGGGGGAGGGATGTGCAGCGTCACAGCGACATCACACAGCGGCCGCCCAATAGAAGCGGAGGGGCGGAGATGAGTGGGATGTAACATCCCGCCCACCTCCTTCCTTCCGCATTGCCGGCGGCCGCAGGTAAGCTACAGTTTGTCATTCTCGAGGTGTCACACATAGCGATGTGTGCTGCCTCAGGAACGACGAACAACTGGCGCGCAGAAGGACGATCGATTTTTTGAAAATGAGCGACGTGTCAACAAGCAACGATAAGGTGGCTATTTTTGCTCGTTCACAGTCACTCGTAGCTGTCACACGCTGCGATATGTCAAACGATGTCGGATGTGCGTCACTAACGACGTGACCCCGACGACATATCGTTAGATATATCGTAGCGTGTAACGGGGCCTTTACACTATATGCACATTGTGTGTCTCTGGTTGCATGAATATAACCTTTTTAATGGATGTAGAAATAAAGTATACATTTTTATTAGGAGTTTTTCTGTTTGGTTTAATAGTTGATACCCCTGATACTATATCCTTTTAGTCTTCAGTTGGTACATACCATCCACTCCCGGCCCCATCACAGCCATGTCAAGTATTATGCAGTCAGACTCTCATCCGGGCCCACTTATTAAACTTCATGATTTTTCAATGCTTTCCCCACCCACCCACCCTCTGTGTAAAGCAGTCTGTGTTTGGTTACTCCAGCAGTGAGGGCGGAGTGCAAGGTATGCTCTCCGGAAGATTGTGTCACATCATGGGCCGGCGCCATTTTGCTGTCGGATACAGGAGATGTAGCAGCTTGCTGCCCTGATCACCTGAGTGCAGACAAGAAGATAAGCTATGCTGGAACTGAGCAGGGGTGGAGGACATCATCCGGCTGATCACCCCTAGTGTCCAAGGTGACCGTCGTGCTCCTGGAGTGGCAGGCACAGACAACGCATCCACCATATATGTAACATGGGGGATGGTACAGCACCCAGTGCTCGGCCATGTCTGAAGCGAGGTCCGTATCCAGCGCTGAGACCGGATGGCAGAGGAGCTTCCTGAAGTGATGGTGGTATCTGCAGGGACCAACTCCCCCATCAAGGAGACCAACAGGGGTAAAACCCCTGGGGACAAGACCCTTGGAGCCAGTCTGCTGAAGCCAGCAGGAGAAGGAGGAAGAGGAATAAGAGGAAGAAGTCCTCCCACCCCTGAGTGAGTCAGCCATCCAGCCTTCCACCCCACCCTGCAGTCCATTGGAGCCCTATCTCTGGTTTCTCCCTGAAAATGGACGAGACATTTGATGTGGTTGAAGAGAGGATGAGGGCAGATGCCTTAGCCCGGGACTGGCTGGCTGGGCCGAAGAGAGTCGACTTTGAAAAGGGCTGTACCCAAGGGAAGGTCATCGACTTTAATCAGTCCCGAGGCTTTGGGTTTATAGCTGAAGATAAGACTGGGTACCATATATATGTGAATCAGGTCATGGTCAAACGGCATACCCTCGTCCACAGACCCTGTATGTGGGGCAAAGGGTATCGTTCATGCACCTGTGGTGCCGCAAGGGGTGATATGCGGTGAGGTGGGAGGAAGAGGCTGAGGAGGAAAGGCAAAGCCTGCGTCGCGGGAGAACACTATCTGTCAGTCGGTGGGAGACCCATCACCAAGAGGAGCATATAGCTCAATCCCCGAAGAGTGCCTGTGGCCCAGATCCCCATTTGGCAGAACAGGAATATCAGCAAACTGCCGCCTGTTTAAGCACCGTGGCAGGTACTGCCATAAATGGTACTGGTAACTAGACGGCACAACTATTTTATGCCAGCAGCAACATTCTCCGAGAGGACCGTGGCCGGAGTGAATACATGCACCAGCCATGGAAATCGACCAGGCCCCTTCCCCTAAATCCTAGGAAACCTCGAAAAAGAAGGCGTCCTGAACCGGACTAATGACCCCTGTCTGTTCCACTGTTGGCTGATGGCCAAGTTAAAAAAAGAGCTATTTCCAGAACCCTTTTGTAAAGGAAGGAATCAGGGCCAGTCAGGTCTCCATTAGGACCCTTAGTTGTGCAGGAAACCACGTTGGCTGAAAGAGGCCCTAAGGTGAAAATTTTTACAGGAAAGGAGATATTGCCAGATAGGCCTGGTTTTCATTTCCCCCCTTCAAGTTTTGTGCTTATTGCGCTCCCCTCTGCTGGATTTGGAGAACTTTGAGCCCTCTGGGTTGTAGGCGTATACCCCCTCAGACAAGGACTTGCCCCTTGCAGCTCTCAGGAACTGTGCTCCAAACTGCCGTTTGAAGTTTGCCTTCATGGACTTTGCCCATTTACACCCTGACAATATACCGTGTTTCCCCGAAAGTAAGACAGTGTCTTACTTTCTTTTTACCCCCAAAAGTGCCACTATGTCTTACTTTCGGGGTATGTCTTATATTGGAAAAAATCCCACAGCAATCGCAGCAAGTCTCCATGAAATGTACCGTATGGGGACTTGCTGCGATTGCGCCCAAAGTGTACCGCAAGTTAAGGAAACTTAACCACCAGCGGCTGCACATGAGGGCACTGAGGCTGTGTGATTTTGTATGTTGTCCATGGTCCTGATGGACCACGGACAACATTACTGCAACATTTCAACATTTCTCGGTAGCCGAGCGTTCAGCTGAGCGCCCGACCGCCGGCATGTGTCAGCTCTCAGCTAAGCGCTTTGCCGCCGGCATGTCAGGGCTCTCAGAGCTGTCACATGCCGGCGGCATGTTAGGGCACTCAGCTGAGCGCTTTGCCGGTGGCATGTCAGTGCGCTCAGCTGAGCGCTTTGCCGCCGGCATGTCAGGGCTCTCAGCTGAGAGCTGTCACATGCAGGCGGCATGTCAGGGTGCTCAGCTGAGCGCTCGGCCGCCGGCATGTTAGGTCGCTCAGCTGAGCGCTTTGCCGGCGGCATGTCAGTGCGCTCAGCTGAGCGCTTTGCCGCCGACATGTCAGGGCTCTCAGAGCTGTCACATGCCGGCGGCATGTCAGGGTGCTCAGCTGAGCGCTCGGCCGCCGGCATGTTAGGGCGCTCAGCTGAGCGCTTTGCCGGCGGCATGTCACTGCGCTCAGCTGAGCACTTTGTCGCCGGCATGTCAGGGCTCTCAGCTGAGAGCTGTCACATGCCGGCGGCATGTCAGGGTGCTCAGCTGAGCGCTCGGCCGCCGGCATGTTAGGGCACTCAGCTGAGCACTTTGCCGGCGGCATGTCAGTGCGCTCAGCTGAGCGCTTTGTCGCCGGCATCTCAGGGCTCTCAGCTGAGAGCTGTCACATGCCGGCGGCATGTCAGGGTGCTCAGCTGAGCGCTCGGCCGCCGGCATGTTAGGGCACTCAGCTGAGCGCTTTGCCAGCGGCATGTCAGTGCGCTCAGCTGAGCGCTTTGTCGCCGGCATGTCAGGGCTCTCAGCTGAGCGCTTTGCCGGCGGCATGTCAGTGCGCTCAGCTGAGCGCTTTGCCGCCGGCATGTCAGGGCTCTCAGCTGAGAGCTCGGCCGCTGTAACTGTACTGTAAAGAAGAAAAAAAATAAATAAATTTTTACTACGTCTTACTTTCGGGGTACGTCTTACATTAGCCGACCCCCCCAAAACCCCCACTACGTCTTACTATCGGGGATGTCTTACTATCGGGGAAACACGGTAGATTTTTCCCTAACCAACCCGAGAAACTGAATCCAGTCCAGTGAATCGTGAGTGGAGGATGACCCGATGCACTGGCCAGGTCGGGATGTGTTTTATTTTTTATGGATGAATAGTTTTAAGGACTGTACCACCACCTTTATGGCGTCTGGCGAAGTACTGTGCCCTTGGACTGGAATGGTAACTGTTGGCCTACAGGCCTGTTTTTAAAACACAGACTTTGTTTGTTCAGGAGATTTAGGCTTGTCCGGCCTGAAGAAAGAAAATGTTAAGACCCCGAAGAAGAAAAGACTAGATAGAGATATATCTTGGTTTTATGCCTGATTTTATTGTGTTGCAGATTTCTACATGACCAAAGATGGTCACGGTTAAAGAAAGGTGGAATGTATGAAGGTGGACTGTGCCGTGCAACCACCTGAAGACCTCTATGTTTGTATTAATTGTATACTGTACATTTATATGTGTAGTAATGATAAGAATTGCTATCAGCAAAATGCAACATTGTTTAAAACGTGTGTTCAATAAAGCATGTAAAGTTTAGAACTGTTGTGGACTCATCTGTAGTATATAACATCGCACGGTGTCAACAAGATCCAAAACTGCCAGCTAATGGCTGGGACATCCCGCTGCAACCAGGTAATACCTCCACACGCACTCCACTATACATGCTTTCCCACCTGTCTGTAACATGCTGGGGCTGGCACAGGACTGCATCCCTCACCCGAATATACTGGCCCTGGATACATTACACTCCGGCAGCCTCTGTGGCCCACACTCCTCTTGCACTTTTAAAGCAACCGCCGCAATGCAGGGTATAGTTGCGGCCCACACACAGCCCGCACTCTGAGGGTATGTGCCCATGATAATTTATAGCAGTGTTTTGGACACAGCGTGTTTCTGCTGCATCCAAAACGCTGTATTATACAATAGAAGCACAGTGGATGGGATTTATAGAAATCCATGCAAACTGTGCTTCTTTACACCACAGCATAAAGTAACGGCTCTTAGAGCAGCAGCATGTCAATTTATGCTACGCAAATGCGAGTGTTCTCCACAAGGAGAATAGACGAAAAGACCGAAGCGCCCCAACGCTGACCATGGGCACAGGCAGCTGTAGTTTCCTGCGGAGGACACTTACGACTCCACAGGAAAGGACATGCTGCTTCCAGGATGAAATGTGTCCTGAACATGTGCACTGACACTGAAAATAAAAGTTGCTGCCGGAGTGCGGAGCAACCCGCACTCTGGCAGCATTTCAACTTTGAAGGCACTGCCGGACTGTCTGAATGCGTGCCATCTGCTGGCAAAAAAATGTGTTCTTTTAGCCAAGAGATCTCGATTTGGTGCTGAAATTTATATACAATACTGCATCGACTTTTTGCCAAAATATGCAGATTTAGTGCAGGAATTTGTGGTATAAATTTCAGCAACAAATCTGCATCTCCTGGCAAAAAAAACCCCTCAGTTTTTATGCAGTTTCCTGCCAAGAGATGCAGATATAGTACAGAAATGTCTCTATCTAGATGTCCCAGTAGCTGTGAACTCAAGGAATGTTAAAGGATCTCTAAAGCTGGGTTTACACACTGCAACATCTCAAACGACATCGCTGTAACGTCACCGGTTTTGTGACGCAATAGCGATGTTGTTTGCGATGTTGCAGTGTGTGAAACCTATCAGCGACCTGGCCCCTGCTGTGAAGTTGCTGGAAGTTGCTGATCGCTACAAGTCGTTCAGGACCATTCCTATGTCCTTTGTTTCCCGCTGTGCAGCATGAAGTTTCAGTGTGTGAATCCTTTTCAGCGACTTTGTTAGCAACTTCCCTTTCAAAAGGCAGCTTATCAACGTCCCCAACAACCAGCTAGGTCGCTCTGCAGGTCCGGATCGCTGGTAAGTTGTTGGCCAGGTTTGCCGGTTTGAACGCTCACCAGAGACTTAGCAGAGACTTAGGGAGGTCGCTATTGCGTCACCAAACCGGTGACGTTACAGCGATGTCCTTTGCGATGTTGCAGCGTGTAAACTCAGCTTTAAAGGCTCTCTCACAGCAGCTGTCAACCTGATAACTTTAAGGGAGACTTTAAGAAAGCCTTTAACGTTCCTTGAGTTCCCAGCTGCTGGGACATCTGGATGCTGTGAACGGGCACCAGAGTTCAAAGCCTCCAGGTGTCCCAACAGCTGGGAACGCAAAGAAACTTAAAGGCTCTCTTAAAAGCTCCCATAAGGTTTACGAGCCTCACATAGTACATAGTTTGGGGTCAGTCCCCTTTTATTGTGCCACAGCATACACATGGACCCATTTGAGCTTGGTGGTCCATTATGTAATGCTTCATGTTCGTTTAGTGTGTCTTTTTACAGAATGGACCTAGGTCTTTTTACATAAATGCATTAAAAGTTATATTTTAAGTCTTTTTCTGTGTCATACACCTATTTGCTATTGTGTTATACTAACTTTTGTGGTGTCGGGAATCTTTATTCCACGTACAGTGGTAACTTGCTATTTAGTTTATACTCTCAGGACCTGACCTTTCAGAATTGGAAGTAACGCTGTGACTGAAATATCTAACTACCCATATATGTACAGTTTTACTTAAAGTAGTTGTCTGGTCTCAGAAGAAAAGTCTAATGTGACGGTGTAAAAAGTGAACAGTGTCAATATTCCTTTATATTTACCATGTGTTTGGGCAGTCTCGTGCATGTATGCAACTTACATACTTAGGATTACATGCAGACTATACTCCTGCACTTCTCTCAATTCTCTCCTATTGAGTGAAGCCGGGTGAGACTAGTCGGCACGTGACCATATGTTTACAAACACAGGATCGCCCACCTGAACATTGAAACAGAGAGATCATGTGACTGCTGACTTTTCCTCTTATGCAGGGCAAACTATAAGACACTTTACCTGGCACTGGTGATGTCAAGCCGCCCCTTCTTCCGTAGAAGTTTGGCAAAGTCCCCGCAGCGCATGTATTCCATACCAAGAAAGAGACTGTTCTGTAACATGAAATGAAGCATACTTGTATATGCATTTATTATACATTATAGACAAATATACATTGGAATATTTAAACCCTTAAGTAATGACAGATATTTTCTGTCAAAAGTAGGTGTCAGTTCCTGCATTATGATGGATATGCTCATCATGAACTTGAACTGTCACTGTGCGGAAACACAGGGACAGGTCCACGCCGGCAGCAGTCACAGACAGCTACCAGTACGACTAGTGATGTGGTGACCAATTACAGCTGCCCCTGCTCTCTGATCAATGTGATTGCTTAGCCAATTTGACTAACATACTGTATCACAGCATGTGATCGGCAAAAGTTCAGAGATCAACTTAGCTGACAGCTGCACTCCAGCAGTAACAGCCAGCGTCGGTGACAGCACCGCTACAGGCTAATTTACCAGACAAATACTGTGATTAATAGCAATCACGGCATTTAGAAGGTTGTGAGGGAGCTCAGCGCAATAATGGGGAGCCAACGGTTGACATGGCACTCACAGGCCAAACAATGACCTCCAGCTTTGCCAGGTATGATGGCCTGTTAGACTCAGCCACGGCATAGTTCTAACAGGCATTCTGCCTGTGTAATCTGACAGCTCTGATGCATTAAAATACATGACAAATAAAAGGAAAAGTCATATAGAGGGACTAAGTGAGAAAACATCATGAAAAATTAGCAAACATTTTACCCCCCCAAATAAAGAACAACAAATATTACACCAATAAATAGACACGTTTATGTATACTTTATTGATTTTTATAACGTAAAGTGAAATACAATTTTTACAAGTTATGTTGACAACAAGCAAAATAAGACACGTTTATGTAAAAACAAAAATAATCAAAAAATACACATATTTGGTATTGCCACATTTGCATCAACCTATGCTTTTGCATCATAAAGCTTAACAAAAATGTAATAAAATGTGTCAAAAAGTCATATGTGATTAGAATTGGTATACCGAAGATAGCGTCAAGACGTTTGTCAGTACTGTAGCGAGGCGAGCCCGCTAAATTTTTGTGGTGCGTGTATACAGAAGTACTAGCTGGGCACAATGTATTGGGCACTATAATAAAGTATTTGCAATTTTCAGTTTGCAATGTGCACTGCGTACTTGTTTATGAGTCAAAATTGTCATTGCATCCGTAGATGAATTCTCAGAGACTTAATATCCAAATTGTGGTAACTTGTTTTTTCTTTCTTCTGTTCCGGCACTTAAGGGCTCTGCAAATGGAGTGTAGAAACTATTCTAGAAAAATCTGTGTTCCAAAAGTCAATGGTCACTTGCCATGATTAGGAGATGTTGTGTAACCAATTACTGGGCAATTTTTACCTGCTATATATGTCCCCCAAACTGGTATATATTTCTCCGTCTTGGTATGTGTGTTCCTCATTCTGGGCCCATTCTGGTATTCAGTATATATGTCCCACAATCGGGGCATATCCTGGTATATGTATATGTGCCCCATCCTAGGCCCATTCTGGTATATATGTACCCCATCCTAGTATATATGTCTCACATTCTGGTCACATCCTGATATCTATCTCCCATATCCTACTATATATGTCCCCCATCTTGGTGTATATGCCTCCCAATCTGGCACTGCATTTTAATACATGAAAAATGATTCTATTACCTTTCTCATTGCTTCCCAGCACACGGCGTCCTCTGCTGAAGCTACAACTGAATTCAGTGTGCAAGTGATGGGCAGCGCATGACGTCACTGCCAGTCACAGGCGCGCCTACATTAGCTGTTGGCCTCTGTTTGGCCGGCAGCTTGTTTTCCTGTGCAGGGATCTGACTGGTTTCTGTGCAGAAATATATTTCAGTTGAATGCGCATCTTTTGTTATTTTTGTGAAAAATCAAAATTTGGACTTCAGCAACATTTTGATTGGAAAAAACGTAATATTTCAACATTATAAAATTCTGTGAAGCACCATTGGGTTCTGTTTAAATTTCTTCAGGGGGTTTAGTTTCCAAAATTGGGTCACTTTTTATGGGATTCTGCTGTTTTGGCACCTTGGCAGCTCCGCAAATGCTACATAGTGTCCAGAAAGTATTCCAGATAACTTTTCATTTAACAAATCAAATAGCGCTCCTTCCCTTCCTAGCCCTGCCTTGTTCCCAAACAGTAGATTCCTACCACATATGGAGTACTGACAAACTCAAGAGAAATTACATAACAAAGTGTGTGATAATTTTTGACCTGCTATCCTTTAACCCCTTAACGACCCATGACGTACTAGATACGTCATGGATCGTGTCCCGGTAAGCCCCGCCCCCTGCCGCCGGCGGGCGACGGCGAGACGCGCACATATCAGCTGTTATCAACAGCTGATATGGGTGCCTGCTAGCCGCGGGTGGAATCGCTTCCACCCGCGGCCATTAACCCCTTAGATTGGCAGCGATATGTATATGGGCGCTGCCATGACAGTGACTTACCCCGCCCCCGCCGGAAGTCACGTGACATGATCACGTGACTTTCGGCGGTTGCCATGGTAGCACAGGGTCATGTGATGACGCCTGTGGCTAACATGAGTCACTTCCTCTCAATGCCGGAATACAGCCGGCATTGAAAGTGAAGCAGCAAATCTGCAGTTCCCAGCTCTGTAGCTGAGATCTGCAGATTGTGCAAAGCGATCGGATTGTTGATCGCAATAGCCCCCTAGGGGGACTAGTAAAATAAAAAAAAAAAGTAAAAAAAAAAGTTTTAAAAAATTAAAAAAAAATAAAAAAACCTAAAAGTTCAAATCACCCCCCTTTCACCCCATTGAAAATTAAAGGGTTAAAAAAATAAAAAATACACACATATTTGGTATCGCCGCGTTCAGAAATGCCCGATCTATCAAAATATAAAATCAATGAATCTGATCAGTAAACGGCGTAGCGGCAAAAAAATTCCAAACGCCAAAATTACGTTTTTTGGTCGCCGCAAATTTTGCGCAAACTGCAATAACAGGCGATCAAAACGTAGCATCTGCGCAAAAATGGTACCGTTAAGAACGTCAGGTCAAGATGCAAAAAATAAGCCATCACTGAGCCTCAGATCCTGAAAAATGAGAACGCTACGGGTTTTGGAAAATGGCGCAAAACGTGCGCCACGTTTTTCGGACAAGCTTGTGAATTTTTTTTAACCCCTTAGATACAAGTAAACCTATACATGTTTGGTGTCTATAAACTCGCACCGACCTGATGCATCATACCCACACATCAGTTTTACCATATAGTGAACACGGTGAATAAAATATCCCAAAAACTATTGTACAATCCCAGTTTTTTTGCAATTTTTCCGCACTTGGAATTTTTTTGCCGTTTTCCAGTACACTATATGGTAAAACTTATGGTTTCATTTAAAAGTACAACTCGTCCCGCAAAAAACAAGCCCTCATATGGCAAGATTGATGGAAAAATAAAAAAGTTATGCCTCTCGGAAGAAGGGGAGCAAAAAACAAAAACGCAAAAACGGAAAGTGCCCGGGGGCTGAAGGGGTTAAAGGAGAAATTTGGGGATAAAGAAACATTTTACCCTTGAAAAGATGAAAAATGTGAGGCTAAAGCAACATTATATTAAATGAAAAATATAATTTTTAGATTTTCCAGCTTTCATTAATTCCTGTGAAGCACCTAAGGTGTTAACAAACCTCTTAAATGTAGAACACTTTGAGGGGTACAGATTTTAAACTGAGGTTTTGTTTGACATGTTCTGACGTAGTTCAGCTAATTTGTGTAACTCCGCTGCCACCACTGATTAGCAGTTTGCTGATAATTATCAACACTACATTACACCACAAATTATCAGTTTCTTGCGTGCACTGTATATTATAATGCACAATGTACACAATAAGCTGCTAAAAAGAGGTGTTAGTGGGGTTATACAGAGCTCAGCATTCTGAGGAACGCTACATCTACAGCAGAGAAAACAGGAATGTTATCAATACTGCATGACAAGCGGTCTAGTAATTCCCTTTAGGCCTCCTTCACAAGTCAGTGTTTCAGGTACGTGTGGCTTCCGTATTTTTCACACATGACACACCTACCCATTATAACCTATGGTGCTGCTCACTTGTCCGTGCGCCATCTGTGTGCTGTACGTGTTTAATATTAAAAGAATAGGAAAAGGTTTGTGATATCTTTATTTCTTTAGACATACTGGAAAAACATAAATGGCACACAGATGACACATTGATGGCACATTGATGGCACACAGATGACACACTGGTGGAAAACACTGACGATGAGTGAAGGAGCCCTTAAAGAGGCTGTTCAGATTTAAGAAAAAAGCTTGCTCTTCCAGAAATAAAGTGCTGTCTAACCATGGGCTGTGCTTGGTATTTCAGCTCAAATACATTCAAGACTATACAGAGCCATTTTGCTCTGAACACTAATAGCTTCTATATCACCTCTGTACTGTTTGCCCCCTGCCAGAGGCATCGGCCATTAAGCAGTGAAGCTTTTAACACAAGCAGTGACATTTGGTAAAGGGGTTTTCCACTATTATGATATTGATTACTCAGCCTTAGAATAGATCATCAGTATCAGATTGGGGAGGGTCTTATCAGCTGTTACCGGCTCCTTCAAAATTCCCATGTAAAGATTGTAAGGAATGAATATTGTTTAGTGGTCACTGATGGGTACAGCAGAACAGCTTCTATTGAGATGAATGGGTCATCAATATCAAACCAGTGGAAACCCTTTTAAGGCCCTGTGCGCACTTACCGGATTTTGCAGCGGATTTTCTGTGGATTTGCTGCATGTTTCGCTGCAGAAAATGTTCATAACATCTCTGCAGTGAATCACCAGCAAAACCTATGGGAAAAAAAAATCCTGTGCGCACTAGGCGGATTTTGACAGCTGCATGTTTTGCTGCGGGATTCCCGCAGCAAAAACAATTGCATGTCAATTCTTTTCCGCACGTCGCTGCGGGATTTCACTCCATTGACTCCAATGTAATCGTGAAATCCCGCAGGGAATAACGCAGGCAGCAAATTCTGTGCGGTTCACTGCGTTTTCCTGCGTTATTCCCTGCGGTATTTCGCGGTTTACCTCCGGTAATGTACATCGCTTGCCTGCGGTTTTGCAGGGAAGTGATGTCATTACAGGAAGAGGAAGCAGAGCAGAGAGTAAACACACAGAGATCACAGACACACACAGACATCACATACATAGAACACACACACAGACACATAGAACACACATAGAAAGCAAACGGAAATATAGAAAACAAAGCATGTGGGCTCCGCTGTATATTTACCATCCAGCCGAGGTAAGCACACAGCGGCGGCCCGGTATTCTCTGGCTGGGGAGGGAGAGGGGCAGGGTTAATGTCCCCCGCCTCACTCCCCCTCCCGCAGCCGAGAATATCAGCCGCAGCTGCCTCGGCACTGTCGCATGCATTATACGGCAGTACCGGAGTGTCCCCGGCTCTTTTTGCTGCCGTGTAGCAGTGGCAGTCAAGGTAATACAAGGAGTTAATGGTGGTGGATCACCGCCATTAACTCCAGGCTTGATCATGGCAGCATCTATGAGACAGCTGACATGATCAATCCGTAAGTAAAGTGAAAAAACACACACCGAAAAATCCTTTATTTTAAATAAAATACAAATAAGCCTCGTTCACCCTTTTATTAACCCCTCCCGAAACAAAGCTCCGACGTAATCCACAGCTCCGGCGTCATGCGATGCTTGCATCCAGCCGCGACTGACACAGACACTGCTGAATGCAGCCTCGCAGCGAGACAGCAGAGGTAACCACAGGGCATTTCCCACGGCCGGTATTGTGAACTCACTGCCGACCGTGGGAAATGCAGAGTGTGCTCACAGGGACTATCCCTCTATCTATCTATCTATCTATCATCCTTCTATCTATCCCTCTGTCTGTCTATCTATCTATTCTTCTGTCTATTTCTCTATCTCAGACTGAAATGACTTTTTTTTTTTCAATGTGCTTTATTGCATTGAATGCAATAAAGCACATACCAACCCGCACGCAGCAAAACCACGGCAATACCGCGAACAATACCGCGGTAAATCCGCAGCAAACCGCATGCGGTTTTTGGGTGCGGTTTGCCACGGTTTTTTACCGCGGGTGCGATAATCTTTGAATACCTGCGGAATTTTCTTGAGAAAATTTCATTTTCCAGTGCGCACAGGGCCTAAGGCTGGGGTCACACCAGCAGGTTGATTATACAAATCACACTGTTCACACTGTATGCAATCAGAGTATAATCAGAATGTAATGTTACCTTGGTCTGGAATGAGAAGTCTGCGTGGACAAGGAAGGGGCTTCCAGTTGCCAGCTGAAGAACTCGCCTCTCCACCATGACATCCTCGTCATCACCAGCTGCTAGCAGGGCTCTCTTGCTGATGATCTTAACAGCAAATTGTTTGCGGGTTAAAGTATCTTCCGCCATCAGGACTTTTCCAAAAGCTCCAGAGCCGATCGTATGATGGAATAGTAATCTCTCTTTGATGGAAGGAGAGCTTGTGCTGGAGGTGGTTGGCCGAACACCGCTGTATCCTATCGGGGGAGATAAATGGGATACATTACTTGGCTGTACATTATTCACAATGAGGACATCGTAAGCTCTAAGTAAAGCTTTTGCATCATGTGAGTTGTCAAAACATTGAACAATGTGAACATTTAAAGGGTTTTTCCAGAATGACACTTATCACTAGAGGTAAGCAGATATGGCGAGATTCAAGTTCGCCAAATCGCATAGATTGTACCGGAAAATTTTGATTCACAGTGAATTTATTCTCTATAAACTCAAGTCCTTTATTAACCCTTGGAGTATTGAGAGCCCTCGGACATAAGAAACATAAGATATAGAAAAAAAACCCCTACTAATACCACACTGCTTACTGTCTCCTGTAGGTCCTTCTTCTCACCGCTGGTGCGCGGGGTGTCTTCATGCTGAGCCAGGACTTTTGGCCGCATACACAGGAATGCCCTGGGTATTCCGAGAGTACACGTCCTAAAGTCATGGCGCACTTCATTATGTCACTATGTGCGCTTCACCTTACAACAAGCCTTCTAAACCAGTCTAAACCAGGACTTTTGGCTATGACTAAGCCTGTGATGTTTCTGTGCATGTTTAACTCATTTGTTGATCATTGACAAAGGCCATGTTCTGGGCTGCAACGTCTGATGCACTTAGACTGAATGTTTAATACATTTTCCAAGTTTTTCACTTTAATCTGGGAGTGCCTCTTTTCTATTATTACTCCTCTGTATAATATCCCCCCACACACAGTGCTCCTCTGTATAATATCTCCCCACAAACAGTTCTCCTTTGTATAATTTCCCCCACACACACTGCCCCTCTGTATAATATCCTTCACATACGCTGCCTTCTGTATATATTGTCCCCAACACAAGCTGCCCATCTTTATATATATCCTCCCACAGACTGCCCCTTAGTATATCGCTCCACACACACACACTGCCCCTCTGTATAATATCCTCCTGGTAAATATGTCCCCCTCCTTGTATATATGTCCCCCTCCTTGGCCCATCCTGGTATATTTGTCCTCTTCATAACTCTTCTTGATGAAGGGCAATGTCTGCTACCCTCTCCTCCTGTTGAATCTCTATCCTGGTACATAACTCTGCTTGCTGACAGGCAATGTCTGCTACCCTCTCCTTCTGTTGAATCTCTTTCCTGGTACATAACTCTGCTTGTTGTGACGTATGCTATGTCATCTTTACATTCATTATATTTAATACTCACCGATGTATGACTGTATGTTCCTCTTTGTAAATCTTTTCTGATGGTGGAAGGTGTGATTTTGTGTAGACTGGAGTCCGGCCGGGTGTTAAATTATTCCCTGGTGTGATCATCATTTGTTAATTATCATTAACAAGCTGAACTCCCATAATCCCCCTTACCTACTCCTTTAGTTTTCCCTATATAATTGTGTGCTTCTTAAGGGGTTCACGTGTGTGGGGTGCCTGCATGCGTGTTATCTTATGCAAAGTGCCATCGTTGCTAAGTGTGGGGTGGTTATTTCAATGGCAGCTGGGGTGGCTTTACACGCTGCGATCTCGCAAGCGAGATTGCTAGCGTGCGTACCCGCCCCCATCATTTGTGCAACACAGGCAAATCGCTGCCCGAGGCGCACAAAATCGTGCGGACCCGTCACACTACTTACCTGCCTAGCGACGTCGCTGTGACCGGCGAACCGCCTCCTTTCTAAGGGGGCGGTTCGTTCGGCGTCACAGCGGCATCATTAAACGGCCGCCAAATCAAAGCGGAGGGGCGGAGATGAGTGGGACGTAACATCCCGCCCACCTCCTTCCTTCCTCACTGGCGGCGGCCAATCAACCATTAACGGTATTTCTATCTCCATCATCCTATGTGCTTTTACTGTCCACTTTCACTGCCCTGTCCCCCCTCCATCACCACTCATCCACATCAGTCCCTCTCCCCTCCCCTCTCCTATCTATAGCTCCCAGGCTCTTTTCACCTATCTGAATAATCTCAGTCCATCATGCTCCAGGGTCTTGCAGAAAAAGCCATGCCACAATTCCAAAAACCATCTGACCTTTCTCCTTTTACAGCTACTTCTCTCAGGCAATATCTCTCCTAATCCTGGTCCACCCCATGCCAACTTTACCTCCTCCCCCACCTCCCATAGAAATCCTGCTAAATTCATTAACATTAGTTGTACACCCTCACTTCCCTCTTTTAATTGTGCTCTCTGGAATCCATGGTCTGTATGTAACAAGCTTCCCTACATCCACAGCCTCTTTCTCAATAACTCTCTTAATCTGCTAGCTCTCACTAAAACCTGGATTCAGGATTCTGACATTCTCACGGTGGTTTATACTTTTTCCATTCACCAAGACCTTAAAACAAACATGTGGTGGAGTCGGTTTACTCCTGTCCCCACAATGCACATTCCAGGTCACCCCCCCAGCTCCATCACTCTTATTCCCATTTTTCGAGGTTCACACCATCAGGTTCTTCCATACCCTCTCTCTCAGAGTAGCTGTTATATACCGTCCACCATGCTCACCCACCCAGTTCCTTGACCACGGACAGCAGCGCGGACAGCAGGAAGGACCAGGTGAGTATGTAAATTACCGGTTCTACGTGTGCTATCGTGGATAGCACACGTAGAACACACGTGGCCCGCACGTACCAGAGACACGTACTTACCTGCACGCAACACGCAGGGGAAATCTCGGCACGTGTCTCTCGGCACGTGCATAAATTTCACGTGAGTGTGGCAGAGGCCTTAGCTGAGATAAGACTGTGCTGCACCTGAGCACCAGTGAAGCTCCTCCTCTACAGGCAAGGGTAAAAAGGAAACACACACAGAAAGAAGGAAGGCCAACACTCATCTCAGAAATGCTAGAGTGAACAGGATAACAAGATTAAGGTCATTACTTCTTAAAGCACATTTAAGCTTTCAATAAACTGTGCATAAATAAATAGTCCAGTATACTGCATGTTCTCTCTGTATGCTTGATGCTTGTTTGTTTTTTCTTTCAGCTCATGTACTTGTGTCCCCCAGGGTTATGGAGTACTCGGTTCCGGGTGGTTTGCAATTGGGGAATATCACTTTGATGGCCGTGCTCTGGGTGCTTTTTGAAAAGGGGGATATATTTACATGGGATTTAGGTTAATGTTTATACGTGACGCCACTTGCGGTGTTGCGGCTACATGTTATTATTATTATTTATTTATTTATAGAGCACCATTGATTCCATGGTGCTGTACATGAGAAGGAGGTTACATACAGAACATACAAGTTACAGTAGACATATTCACCTACAAGAACCATTCAGGAATCCAATACATATTTTCCATAAGTGAAAAAATATTTTTTTATTATTATTTTTTTGACTTAGTACATAGCATTATCATATAAATACAAAATAGGACAACAAGTTGGTGTAACAATGGGGAAAAAAGATATCTAGAGATAAAGATTTTGATTTTCAAGCCCAAAAATTAAGAAGCAACCTGGAAGAACGAGGATACAAACCCAAAAATATTAGACAAAGTTTTATTAGGGCTGCCCAGAGTAAACGTGAGCAGTTATTGGTAACACGAAAGAAGAACTGTGGAGTTCAACCAGTTAGGTTCATCACCAATTTCAGTGACAGGTGGAACGAGGTTAGAGGCATTTTTAAAAAATATTGGCAGATCCTCTTGGCAGACAAAGATTTAGCCAGACATTTAACAACATATCCAGCAATGACATGGCGTAGGTCGAAAAATCTGAGGGACATACTCACGAGAAGTCATTATGTTCCACCACCACAACAAAGCATGCTTTGTCAGAGGGGACCCAGATGGGGGTGCTTTCAGTGTGGCAATTGTACCGCCTGCAAGTACATACGAAGGAGTATGACGTTTGAGAACAGTTCAGCTTCTAAAAACTATTCTATCACTCACAACATTACATGTAAAACAGATATGGTCATATACTATGCATGGTGTCCATGCAATAAAATCTATATAGGCATGACCACGAGGCAGTTGAGAGTGAGAACCCTTGAACATGCCAGAGACATAGTCAATGCCAAAGGCTGCAAAGAGATAGCAGGCCTAAAACCAATTCCACGTCATTTTTTTCTTCACCATAATTGTAATCCAAATGACTTTATGGTGAAAGGCATTGACCATGTAAGTCTGGGAGCTAGAGGTGGAGATTACAAAAATGAACTGTTAAAGCGAGAAACGAAATGGATAGTGGTTTTAGAAACATTGACACCAAAAGGATTAAACGAATCCCTAAGCTGTAAACCCTTTTTGCCAGGTTAGCGCGAATTTTATGGTGCACTCGTCACTTATATGTATTTTAATTTTAATTATTTGTTTCCCTTGTAGTTTCCATGATTAGTATTGCCTCACTGATATTATCATATAAAGAATGATGGAATCCCTGAAAGATGAATTTTTGAAGAAATCCAGCATAGTACATGCCCAACGGAAAACTTCTTGCACATGGTCTATGTGCATGATCAATGTTAATTTTGTTCATTATGACTCATACCTATATGTTATGAATGTACCGAAAGGGTTAAATCTCTAGACATTTATCTGCTATATACTATGTATAGAACTTTGAATTGTAAAAGTTGGTTTTTGTTGGGCTATGTTTATGAAGCATCTTGCTATGTATGTAATGTAGACTGTTGATGCAGGATTATGGATCAGTATCATCCTTTGTTGGATAACTTACATTGTCTCCAGGGGCCTGGCTCGATGTGCGCGCGCCGCTGAATGGGCGCGCTGGCCCCGTGCGCTGCGCGTCTCCGTGGGTGAGTGGCCGACAGAGAGGGTTGGCATGGTGAGCGGATGATACATCCGGTCTCCGTGCCGGCTCCGTGTCATGTGATCGCGGGCTGCACTAGTGCGGTCACGTGACGGATGACGCGCTCGACAGGCAACGAGCTCATGGAGTGCGCATCACGGGGTGGGCGCGCCCTGAATGCCCGGCGGCGCGCGCACAGCTGAGCTGGATCATGGAACCGTTAAAAGGTGCAGCGTTTGCACCAGAGATATGCCTCCTGATGAAACCAGAGCGGTGAAACGCGCGTAGAGGTTCTTGGCTGCGACCCCCGTCCACTGGGTGACCAATCTTGCTATTTACAACAATGACTTCAGGTAATTACTGAATAGAAACTGGTTTATTATGGAGAGTATGGAAATTTCCAAAGTGTTGGATATAATGTGTTAAAAGGCATTCATTTGTGAGTCTGTGATCTGGGGTTTACACAGTACCATTTCACATTTCATGTTCTTGTCTTGAGGATACATGAACTCTATTGCATACCCACCTTTGGTCGCAGATAAACACATGAATGCCTACCATCTGACTTCAACTCCATTGTAAAATTCTTCCTTTTTTTGGAACATAATACCTGAGTCATGATAGAGGATATATAGAGTTGGTTACCAACTGGACGGTGATCGTTCCTTTTTATTTGTGCGGCTATACTATTCTTTTTTTCCCCCTTGTTACACCAACTTGTTGTCCTATTTTGTATTTATTTGATAATGCTATGTACTAAGTCAAAAAAATAATAATAAAAAAATATTTTTTCACTTATGGAAAATATGAATTGGATTCCTGAATGGTTCTTGTAGGTGAATATGCTTTAGGTGGGAATCAAATGTGTTTATAGGAGGCTATTGATAGGTTAAGTTACAGTAGACAGACTGGTACAGAGGGAAGAGGACTCTGCCCTTGTGGGCTTACATTCTATAGGATATTGGGGGAGATACAGTAGGTGGGGTGTAGGTTGGGCGACAGCTCCGCATGGTGGTGAGGCGGCAGCTCCGCACGGTGGTGAGGCGGCAGCTCCGCATTGTGGTGAGGCGGCAGCTCCGCACGGTGGTGAGGCGGCAGCTCCGCACGGTGGTGAGGCGGCAGCGCCGCACGGTGGTGAGGCGGCAGCTCCGCACGGTGGTGAGGCGGCAGCTCCGCACGGTGGTGAGGCGGCAGCTCCGCACGGTGGTGAGGCGGCGGCTTCGTTATATGCACTATGTGAACGGTGTTGTACCCCACTTTTATCCTATACTTTTTTTTACTGTGACATAGAGTGGAGCTGCCGCTGAAGAATGTCACTACTGGGGTTGGTGTTAATTGCAGCCTGGATGGTAGGCCCTCCGCAAGCAGGGCCGGGCCTCAGTGGATGGGTGATATAACGGCCGGAGGAAGAATGTAGTCCACACAGAGATTTAGTGCAACTGGTCTTTACTCACTGCTGGTTGGTAGTAGCTGGATACCCGAGGCCGGCTGGTTTCACCTCCAGGTCCCCTTTGTCCCAGTGCCAGTACAGTACTCTGGTACCTTCGTCCCCTGCACCTGTTCTCTGGTAAATGGGTCCCCGTGGCATAGAGCAACTGGGGGTCCCCGTCCAGTGGTTTGTCCACTTCTGTCCACCAGACGGTAGCGTGAACCCAGTGGGGTTGGAGTCTCTGTTCCTGTCCCCGGTTCTCCCTTTGCTACTGAGTCTTCGGATTTTTAGGGGTCAGTGAGGTCCTTGATGGTCTCTTCGCTGTGCAGGTGTTAACAGGTCGGCGTGGAGCTCTTTCCTGTCCAAGGGTCCTGTACCCCGTCGGTTCGTAGTTCTGAGAGCACTCCACCTGCAACTACTCTCCTGGGTACCAGGTTACCGTCAACCCGGGACAGCTCGCGCCTTCACGTCCACCTTCACTCTCCGTCCCACTCTACTCTTCTCTGCTGGCAGTGTCCACAGTCCGCCCCTCCCACCTGGTGAACTACTGGACTAGACTGGCTCCATTTCTAGGCGGCCATCCATTGGTCTGACCCTAGCTTTGCACCATTGTATGGGGGATTGTTTGGGGGAAAACTGGGATTACCTGGGTTTTTGATGTTACCAGCGCTGGTATTCCGGGGCCTAGGGGGTAGGCCCTGGATCCTTGCGGGGATGCAGAACCTTGTATCACCCAGATGGTTTCAGGGGCACTACATACTTTTTGGAGGATAGCTTCTATACAATATACATACAATATACAGGGAAAATACAGCAACAGGATTGATGAGGACCTGTATAGAAGCTAAAACAACAACTTATTAGCTCTCTTATCAGTTTCTTTGTTCCTGGAGTATGATACACAAACTTGCTCCCTCCCTGCTCCCCTCTTCATATACTGAAGCAATCTGATGTGAAACATTTAGTAAGCTGTACCTAAGAAAAGCCTGAGATTGGAAATTCAAAGTAAAGCTATCTAATGACATATTTCACAAACTTTATATTTGTCATCTGTACCATTAGTTTATGCAAAGTTTTGTTTTATTTCTATAAAAATGTACTACAATAAATTTTTCACTTAAATATAAGCAATATAAGTGGGAGTCGGAGTCGGTGCAAGGGAAATTGATCAGTCGCAGGTTTGGCTTACCGACTCCACAGTCCTGATTCACTGTATCATTTGTTGGCTCCTCATCTTCTCCTCTTCCTCTCACTGTTGGGGTCTCTCAAGGTTCAGTCCTTGGCCCTCTTCTTTTCTCCCTCTACACTGCCTCAATTGGAATGACCATCAGCAGATTTGGCCTCCAGTACCATCTTTATGCTGATGACACACAACTATACGCCTCATCCCCTGGGTTCACCCCCGCTGTTCTACAGAATACCAGTGACTGCAGTTTGCAACATCATGTCTGCTCTCTATCTGAAACTTAACCTTTCCAAAACTGAACTTCTTCTTTTCCCTCTGTCTTCCAACCTTCCTAAACCCGACATCTCCCTCTCTGTGTGTGGCACAACGATAAGTCCTAGGCAGCAGGCACGCTATCTGGGTGTTATACGTGACACTGATCTCTCCTTCACCTCCCACATACAATCTCTTGCCCGCTCCTGCCACTTGCATCTCAAGAACATGTCTAGAATCCGCCCCTTTCTCACAAAGGAAACAATAAAAACTCTCACCTCGGCACTGATTCACTCCCGCCTTGACTACTGTAACTCTCTATTACTTGGTCTCCCCCTAACTAGACTCTGTCCTCTACAATCCATCCTTAATGCAGCAGCTAGGGTCACCTATCTGACCAACCGCTACTCGGATGCCTCTGCTCTAAGCCAGTCATTGCACTGGCTGCCCATATATCACAGGATCAGGGGCTGGCTGGCACATTTTAGCCTGGGGGGCAATCAGAAGGCAGTGGCCCTCAACTTGTGTTGGCCCACCTTTGGTCTGTTTATCTCTGGCCACTGCATTAAAAGCACCAAAAACTGATTCAGATTACCAAAGTAGATTATTGATTCAAAAACTAAAAACTTGCATTACCTTAAAAACAGTAATATTTATTAACACATACGCCACAAACAAGTAGACACATAAAATGTTTTTGTGTTGAGAAGAAAAGTGGGAATTATTGTAATCTAACTCTCACCCTTCCTATCATACGGGGTCGGCGTCCTAAATATTCGTGACGTCCTCGTTCCGTGTTGACTTGAGTCCTGTACTGACCCTCCACTCAGATTGAGTGGAGGGTCAGTACAGGACTCGAGTCGACGCGGAACGGGGGTGTCACGAATATTTAGGACACCGACCCGGTATGATAGGAAGGGTGAGAGTTAGATTACAATAATTCCCACCTTTCTTCTCAACACAAAAACATTTTATGTGTGTACTTGCTTGTGGCGTATGTGTTAATAAATATTACTGTTTTTAAGGTAATGCAAGATTTTAGTTTTTGAATCACTGCATTAAAGCAGCAGTGGTAACAGACTTTATGAACAGACTGGTACATATATACAGTGCTGGCCAAAAGTATTGGCACCCCTGCAATTCTGTCAGATAATACTCAGTTTATTCCTGAAAATGATTGCAATCACAAATTCTTTGGTATTATTATCTTCATTTATTTGGCTTGCAATGAAAAAACACAAAAGAGAATGAAACAAAAATCAAATAATTGATCATTTCACACAAAACTCCAAAAATGGGCCAGACAAAAGTATTGGCACCCTTAGCCTAATACTTGGTTGCACAACCTTTAGCCAAAATAACTGTGAACAACCGCTTCCTGTAACCATCAATGAGTTTCTTACAATGCTCTGCTGGAATTTTAGACCATTCTTCTTTGGCAAACTGCTCCAGGTCCCTGAGATTTGAAGGGGGCCTTCTCCAAACTGCCATTTTGAGATCTCTCCACAGGTGTTCTATGGGATTCAGGTCTGGACTCATTGCTGGCCACTTTAGTAGTCTCCAGTGCGTTCTCTCAAACCATTTTCTAGTGCTTTTGGAAGTGTGTTTTGGGTCATTGTCCTGCTGGATGACCCATGACCTCTGAGGAAGACCCAGCTTTCTCACACTGGGCCCTACATTATGCTGCAACATTTGTTGGTAGTCTTCAAACTTCATAATGCCATGCACACGGTCAAGCAGTCCAGTGCCAGAGGCAGCAAAGCAACCCCAAAACATCAGGGAACCTCCGCCATGTTTGACTGTAGAGACCGTGTTCTTTTCTTTGAATGCCTCTTTTTTTTTTCCTGTAAACTCTATGTTGATGGCTTTTCCCAAAAAGCTCTACTTTTGTCTCATCTGACCAGAACATTCTTCCAAAACATTTTAGGCTTTCTCAGGTAAGTTTTGGCAAACTCCAGACTGGCTTTTTTATGCCTCGAGGTAAGAAGTGGGGTCTTCCTGGATATCCTACCATACAGTCCCTTTTCAATCAGGCGCTAACGGATAGTACGGGTTGACACTGTTGTACCCTCGGACTGAAGGGCAGCTTGAACTTGTTTGGATGTTAGTCGAGGTTCTTTGTCCACCATCTGCACAATGTTGCGTTGAAATCTCTCGTCAATTTTTCTTTTCCTTCCACATCTAGGGAGGTTAGCCAGTGCCATGGGCTTTAAACTTCTTGATGACACTGCGCACTGTAGACACAGGAACTTTCAGGTCTTTGGAGATGGACTTGTAGCCTTGAGATTGCTCATGCTTCCTCACAATTTGGATTCTCAAGTCCTCAGACAGTTCTTTGGTCTTCTTTCTTTTCTCCATGCTCAATATGGTACACACAAGGACACAGAACAGAGGTTGAGTCAACTTTAATCCATGTCAACTGGCTGCAAGTGTGTTTTAGTTATTGCCAACACCTGTTAGGTGCCACAGGTAAGTTTCAGGTGCTGTTAATTACAAAAATTAGAGAAGCATCACATGAGTTTTCAAACAGTGCCAATACTTTTGTCCACCCCCTTTTTTATGTTTGGTGTGGAATTATATCCAATTTGGCTTTATGACAATTTTTTTTATTTTTTTTCATTGAAGACAAATTAAATGAAGATAATAATACCAAAGAATTTGTGATTGCAATCATTTTCAAGAAGAAACTGAGTATTATCTGACAGAATTGTAGGGGTGCCAATACATTTGGCCAGCACTGTATGGGAACAGAACCGCGCTTACTGCTTTCATAGATACAGCAACGGAACCAAGATGACTACATAGATATGGGAACTGCAAGGAGCTTACTACAGAGATATGGGAACAGGACCGAGATTACTACAGAGATAAGGGTGCAGAACCTGGCTTACTACAGAGAAATGGGAGCAGAACCGAGCTTACTACAGAGATAAGGGAGCAGAATTGAGTTTAATACAGAGATAAAGAAGCAGAACCCAGCTTACTACAGAAATAAAGGTGCAGAACTGAGCTTACTACAGAGATAAGGGTGCAGAACTGAGCTTACTACAGAGATAAGGGAGCAGAATTGAACTTACTACAGAGATAAGGGAGCAGAACCGAGCTTACTACAGAGATAAGGGTGCAGAACCGAGCTTACTGCAGAGATACGGGAGCAGAACCAAGCTTACTACAGAGATATGAGAGCAGAACCAAGCTTAGTACAGAGATAAGGGTGAAGAACCAAGCATACTACAGAGATAAGGGTGCAGAACTAAGCTTACTACAGAGATATGGGAGCGGAAGCAAGCTTACTACAGAGATATGGGTGCAGAACTGAGCTTACTACAGAGATAAGGGAGCAGAACCGAGCCTACTACAGAGATATGGGTGCAGAACTGAGCTTTCTACAGAGATAAGGGAACAGAACCGAGCTTACTACAGAGATACGAGATCAGAACTGAGTTTTCTACAGAAATAAGGGTGCAGAACCGAGCCTACCACAGAGATATGAGAGCAGAACCGAGCTTACTACAGAGATACAGGAACAGAACCGAGCTTGCTGTACCCATACAGGAACAAAATCGTACTTACTCAGGCTACTACATAGAAACAGCAACAGGACACCAAGCCTCCTACATAGCTACGGGAAAAGAACAAGCTTACTGCATAGACATAGTACCAGAACTAAGCTTACTGCTTAAATATGGTACCATAACTGAGCTTACTGTATTGATATAGAAGCAAAACCACACTTGCTACATAGATACAGTACCATAACCCAGCTAGCTACATAGACAGCAATTGCAAAGCTTATCCTATATTTTCAATGTTAAACTCGTACAGAACATGTCTGGCACACGGACTATACACTGATGCCATCTGTGTACTGTATTTGTTTTTCATGGCCCCATAGACTTCTTTTGGCCCTTGTCATGTGTGCTGCTGGGAAAAAAAAACAGATGTCTCCGTAGGGATCACACACGGTCTGTGTAAACACACGGTCATGCGAGCAGCACCACAGCTTATAATGGGTACGCGTGGTAACAGTGAAAAAAACGGATACAACACATACCACATACACAGACACGTGAAGGAGGCCATAAGGTTGTGACATAGCTACATCACAGTGCAGGGTTAATTTCACTTTTCTTTTCATAAACATTGAAAGACAAATGAAATTCCCTAACACAGTCCAAAATGCTGTGTTGTACAGTACAAGCACAGTACTCTCCACAGGGACCACAGTGGCCTGGGCCCACAGTCAGGCCGGTGTGGTCTCTCTCTTCTGTTCTCTCTGTGGTGACACTTGTGGCTACACAGCAATAAATTGACATGCCAGGGCTCGGAAAGCCGCACCACAGGTCAGTTTTCGCTGTGGGCTGTACACGCACAGTGGGCATAGGATTTCTAGACATCCCATCCACTGTGCTTGTACTATACAATGCAGCGAAAACACTCTGAATCAAAAACACTGTGAACACTGATGGTGGGCACGCAGCCTCACATACAGGCATCTTACAAACATACACAACCCCAGAAACACGAACATGTAAACATACAGTACAGAGATGTGAACACATATACACACATGTACTCCCACACGACATAGACGTGCACACACAGTATACAGCCATATACACAGACACGTACACACAGCGTATAGCCACATACACACACATATACAAAGACACGTACACAGTGTACTGCCATATACACATACACACCACCGTACAGCCGTATACACCTACACACACCTGCGTACAGCCCTATACACCTACACACACCTGCGTACAGCCGTATACACATACAGACACCTGCGTACAGCTGTATACTCACACATATATACAGACACATACACAGTTATAGTCACATAGAAGCGTATACATATTTGAAAACATTCACATACAAATAATCATACACAAAAGACAGACACAATCCTATACACACAGACACATACTGGGGGGGCTTTATACTTTTGATGATTGGGGGACACTTCTTAACTTCTCTCCCATGCGGCCACAGACTTGTTTCATGGTAAATCCCCTAAAGGACCTGTGGTGACGTCACGCCCATGTGATCAGAACGGGCGGGGCCTCAGCAACACAGCTGATAACAAAGAAAATGGGGGATGCAGGGAGGGCGCAGGGGGATAGTGGGGGCGAAGCCTGCCTGATTATAGTGGATGGGAGGAAACATGGCCACGCCCACCAAAAAGCCGGTCACGCCCACTACCCAGGCAGCTTCTAGCCACTGGGATGTAGCCACAACCCGTGTCTGATGCTCCTCGGCTGGATGGAGGCAGCGCGCGCTGCATGACGTCATTATAACACACATGACCGCGCAATGTGCACTGTGTGCGGCCGTATCTCCTGTACTATGCAGCCGGTCAGCACTGTCTGCACCTGTAATGTGTCAGTGTGCCCGGCCACATCACAGTACAGGAGATACGGCGGCGCGCAATTCACTGTGCGCGGCCATGTATGTTATAATGACATTATGCAGCAGGCGGCCGGCCCTCTACAATAGCTGGGAGAGCAGCCTGGGGGGCAATTGCACCCCTGCCTCCCGGCCCAGCCCGCCCCTGCACAGGATTCAATTCAAACTGCTTGTTCTCACCCACAAAGCTCTCCACAGTGCAGCACCCCCCTACATCTCCGCCCTCATCTTTGTCTATCACCCTACCCATTCTCTACGCTCTGCAAATGACTTTTGACTAACATCCACACTAAAGGGTACTTTACATGCTGCGACATCGCTAGCGATCTCATTAGCGATGTGAAATTCTAGATCGCAAGTGCGATCTTTCGAGATTTAACAAGCGTAAAATAACCTATGTGTGATCTCGAAAGATCGCACTTGCGATCTAGAATTTCACATCGCTAATGAGATCGCTAGCGATGTCGCAGCATGTAAAGTACCCTTAATTCGAACCTCCCATTCCCGGATCCAAGACTTCCTCCGAGCTCCACCAATCCTCTGGAACGCTCTACCCCAAAAGCTAGGACGAATCACAACTTACTCAGATTCAGACGCACCCTAAAAGTGCATCTTTTTAGGGCGGCCTATCACTCTCCCTAGCCGAACTAAATTCACATAGTCCCTCCACGCCTTCTCAAAACATAACCCCACTTCAAATTCAATGCAATGCACCCAAATGCATCTCAAGGTTCTGGCCAACTGGTCCAGGCAGCCATTATCTATCCCCCATTTCCTTGAAGTGTCTGGATTGTCATTGTAAATAAGCACTTGTACCTTGCCCCTCCCCCCATCTCATTGTAGATTGTAAGCTCTCATGAGCAGGGTTGTCTTTTTTTCCCTCTAATTATTGTATTTTCTATAACTGTTACTTGTGCGCTTTGCTCTGCCCCACTGTCCTTGGCAGCAACACATGTCTAATTTGCATACAATGCAAATTAGCCAGTGTAGTGCATGAAGCAACACTGCTGCCCCTCTGCTGCGGCTGTGACTGAGGCTCGGTCAGGGACCGGCTGGCAAATTTTAGCCTGGGGGCAAGCACAAACGGGTGGCCCACAAGTTGTGGGTGCTCATCTTTAACCTTCTTACCTCAGGCTGCTGCATAAACAGCAGAGGTAGCAAGGCTTTAAAACGGTGGTTGATGTAGTTCTCATATTGGGATCATAAACACATTTGCAATACCATAATAACATTATAGTACAAATAGTTGTCAGTCTCAGACACAGAAAATCATCAATCCAAATACAAATCTAGTAGTTCACAACACTTTAGTCAGCAATGAGCGAACTCGATACATCACACTATTTATATAGAAATATCTTCACCAAAGATCCAACACTTAATAAATATATACAGAAATAGAACCAAGTGTACTACGTAGAAAAGGAAACAGAACTGAGCTTACTACAGAGATATGAGATGAAGAACCGAGCTTACTACAGATATATGGGAGCAGAACCAAGCTTACTATAGAGATACCAGATCAGAACCAAGCTTACTACAGAGATATGGGAGCAGAACCGAGCTTACTACTAGATTCGAGATCAGAACCGAGCTTACGACAGAGATACGAGATCAGAACCGAGCTTTTGACAGAGATATGGTAGCAGAACCGAGCTGACGACAGAGATATGGGAGTAGAACTGAGATTATGACAGAGATATGGGAGCAGAACCAAGCTTACTACAGAAATAGAACAGAACCAAGCTTACTACAGAGATAGGAGAACAGAGCCAAGCTTACTACAGAGATAGAACAGAACCGAGCTTACTAGAGATAGGAGAACAGAATCGAGCTTACTACAGAGATATGGGAGCAGAACCGAGCTTACTACAGAGCTATGAGAACAGAACCATGCTTACTACAGAGATATAAGAAAAGAACCAAGCTTAGAACTCCCTTCACACAGTATACAGTGTTACACCCCTGCCCAGCAGAGATCACAGGAGCACAGAGTGTACCAGGAGGAATTGATCCCAATGTCCCTCCCAGTATAAGGCCTCCTTCCCATGTCCTTGTTTCCACTACGTGTTGTATTCGTTATTTCTCAGGTAGGCTCAGGGGCTGTTTCTCATGGGGACACCCTGTTTTGGGATGCATTATTTATGCTTGCACACAGCACCTTTTTGTGATCTCATCCATTTACCACACTCTGGATGATATCAAGGAGGTTCATGTATCACATTTCATTAATACATCTGACTGTCATCTGGTTGGATAACCGCTGTTGATGTTTGGGCATTGCATATTTAGTAATTTATTCCCACTTGGGTTGTAATCTATTTTGCCCTATTTGGGGTACTATATGCATTTAGTCCATTTGTCATTTACTAAGAACCGCTTTGAGTCGCTCATTGGTGTGACTATACTATATAAGGTGACCACTGTGGTGTTCTACTGACATCTCTTTGATCTGCTCTCAGATGTTGTCCCCTCCATTCTGATTTTATGTCATTTTTTATTCTGGCTATCTTCTGTGATCTTTTAAAATTGTATAATCCTTTTGTATAATCTAATAAAATTTGATATTAATATTTGCACTCTAAATACTCCGGTTCTCCTAGTATCTTAAATACAGGGACAGTTAGGCAGGGATTGGTAATATGCACCCAGAACTGCTCGTGGTTCATAATTTACATAGCAACAAACCACCAAAGCATATTATATGGGGCTATATAATATACATGTCTCAGACAACCGCAGCCCCATATAATAACCATGTCTAAGACCTCCCAGCCCAATATATTAGATATGGCTCAGAGCCCCCCAGTCCCATATAACAGATATGGCTCAGATCCCCCAACCCGATATAATAGATATGGCTCAAAGACCCGCAGTCCCAAAAAACAGGTATGGCTCAGAGCCCCTAAGCCCCATATAATAGGTATGGCTCAGAGCCCCCCAGCCTCATATAATAGGTATGGCTCAGCACACCCAGCACCATATAATAGGTAAGGCTCAGAGCCCCCCAGTCCCATATAATATGTATGGCTCAGAGTCCCCCAGCCCCATATAATAGGTATGGCTCAGAGCCCCCCAGCCTCATATAACAGGTATGGCTCACAGCCCCCCAGCCCCATATAATAGGTATGGCTCAGAGCCCCCCCAGCCTCATATAATAGGTATGGCTCAGCGCACCCAGCCCCATATAATAGGTAAGGCTCAGAGCCCCCCAGCCCCATATAATAAGTAAGGCTCAGAGTCCCCCAGCTCCATAAAATAGGTAAGACTCAGAGGCCCCCAGCCACATGTAAGAGGTATGGCTCAGAGCCCCCCAGCCCCATATTACAGGTATGGCTCAGAACCCCCCAGCCCCATATAATAGGTATGGCTCAGAGCCCCCCAGCCCCATGTAAGAGGTATGGCTCAGATCACCCCAGCCCCATATTACAGGTATGGCTCAGAACCCCCCAGCCCCATATGACAACTATGGCTCAGAGCCCCCCAGCCCCATGTGACAGGTATGACTCAGAGCCCTCCAGCCCCATATAATAGGTATGGCTCAGAGCCCTCCAGCCCCATATAATAGGTATGGCTCAGAGCCCTCCATCCCCATATAATAGGTATGGCTCAGAGCCCTCAGATCCATATAATAGGTATAGCTCAGAGCCCCCCAGCCTCATGTAACAGGTATGGCTCAGAGCCCCCAGCTCCATAAAATAGGTAAGACTCAGAGCCCCCCAGCACCATATAACAGGTATGGCTCAGAGCCCCCTAGCCCCATATAATAGGTATGGTTCAGAGTCTTCAGCCCCATATAATAGATATGGCTCAGTGCCCCCAGCCACATATATTAGGTATGACTCTTAGCCCCCCAGCCCCGTATAACAGGTATGTCTCAGAGCCCCCCAGTCCCAAATAATTGGCATAGCTCAAAGCTCCACAGCCCCATATAATAGGTATGGCTTAGAGCCCCCAGCACCATATAACAGGTATGGCTCAGAGCCGCCAGCCCCATATAATAGGTATGGCTCAGAGCTCCCAAGCCTCATATAAGAGGTATGGCTCAGATCACCCCAGCCTCATATTACAGGTATGGCTCAGATCCCCCTGCCCCATGTAACCGGTATGGCTCAGAACCCCCCAGCCCCATATGACAGGTATGGCTCAGAGCCCCCCAGCCCCATATGACAGGTATGGCTCAGAGCCCCCCAGCCCCATATGACAGGTATGGCTCAGAGCCCCCAGCCCCATATAATAGGTATGGCTCAGAGCCCCCAGCTCCATATAATAGGTATGGCTCAGAGCCCCACAGCCCCATATAATAGGTATGACTCAGAGCCCTCCAGCCCCATATAATAGGTATGCCTCAGAGCCCCCAGCTCCATATAACAGGTATGACTCAGAGCCCTCCATCCCCATATAATAGGTATGGCTCAGAGCACCCAGCCTCATATAATAGGTATGGCTCAGAGCCCCCAGCCCCATATAATAGGTATGGCTCAGAGCCCCCCAGCCCCATATAATAGGTATGGCTCAGAGCCCTCCAGCCCCATATAATAGGTATGGCTCAGAGCCCTCCAGCCCCATATAATAGGTATGGCTCAGAGCCCCCAGCCCCATATAATAGGTATGGCTCAGAGCCCCCCAACCCCATAAAATAGGTATGGCTCAGAGCCCCCCAGCCCCATATAATAGGTATGGCTCAGAGCCCTCCAGCCCCGTATAATAGGTATGGCTCAGAGCCCTCCAGCCCCATATAATAGGTATGACTCAGAGCCCTCCATCCCCATATAATAAATATGGCTCAGAGCCCCCCAGCCTCATGTAACAGGTATGGCTCACAGCCCCCCAGCCCCATATAACAGGTATGGCTCAGAGCCCCCCAGCCTCATATAATAGGTATGGTTCAGAGTCTTCAGCCTTATATAATAGGTATAGCTCAGAGCGCCCCAGCACCAAATAACAGGCTCAGAGCCCCCAGTGACATATAATAGGTATGGCTCTCGCCCCCAGCCCCATATAATAGGTATAGCTCAGAGCCTCCCCACCCCATACAATAGATATGGCTCAGAGCTTCCCAGCCTTATATAATAGGTTGGCTCAGAGCCCTCCAGCCTCATATAATAGGTATGGCTAAAGCCTGCTTTACACGTTGCAATTTCACATACGATATCGTATGCGATTTGCAACGCCCCCATCGTATGTGTGGCACGTTCAATTTGTTGAACATGCCGCACAAACGATTAACCCCGGTCACACATACTTACCTTCCATACGACCTCGCTGTGGGCGGCGAACGTCCACTTCCTGGAGTGGGAGGGACGTTCGGCGTCACATCGACGTCATGCGGCAGCCGGCCAATAGAAGTGGAGGGGCGGAGCTGAGCGGAACGTAAACATCCCGCCCACCTCCTTCCTTCCGCATTGTGGGCCGGGAGCCGCAGGACGCAGGTAAGATCTGTTCATCGTTCCCGGGGTGTCACACACTGCGATGTGTGTTACCCCGGGTACGATGAACAATCTGACGTGCAATTCTAGAGAAAGGTATGATGTGTATGTGTGTCGCCCTGGACAAGCCAGGGGCCACAGGTAACAACACCACCACACCCCACACTCCCTGTAGGCACATCAAAGTCAAAACACAAAATCCTTGTTGCCTTCCCCAGGGGCTGTTGTCCACACCAGGGGGTGGAGCCAGGCGGTTGGTCTCCACCCACCAAGGAGTTCAGTCCTGGAGGAGGGAAAACACAGGCAGTTAGAGTGAAGCTAGGGAAGTGAGAGGAGAGACAGAGTTTGGAGGAGGAAGTGGAAGGAGAAAAGTAGTAGAGAGGAGAAAAGTGACAGCAAAAGAGCCTGAAGTTGGTCCGGGTGTGTGGCCCGGACAGAACAGCAAGGTTGGCAGACGGTGGTGACCGTCTGCAGTGGAGGCCGATTGGAGTCTGCCGTAAGGACCGTGGATGGGTGGTGACCCGGCGGTACCGGACCGGCATACAAAGAGAAGCCAGCACCATTGGCAGGGGCCTTTCGGATCCCGGCAAGGCTTGGAGTCGCCGTGAATTTGCCAAATCCGTTAGTGAAGGGGACTTCCGGGTTTCCAAACAGCCAAGTCCCGATAGAAGGCAACCGTCCAACCGTGAAGGGGAGACACCGCCACCGCCAAGGGCAACCGTTTCCCAGGGCCAGCGCCTGCGGGCAAAAGGGGCTCCTCCGGCCTACATCCAGGTCGGGGAGTGGGTTACCGGTGGGAACCCATCGCTACCAACACTGAACTTAGGTGCAGGGAGAGACAGTCACCGCTAACCTGCAGGGAACAACAACACCGCAGCCGTCCGAGGGACCCGTCCATCCAGCCGCTTGTTTTACCGTGAACTGTGTCATCATCATTGGGCTGAGTGAGTACCTCCGTGCCTTGCGGCACAGCGCTGCCCCTGCGACCCTGCACCTCATCAGGCCCCGCAACCCGCCTGCCATCCACTCCTACCCCCTCACCGGGCCCCGGGACAACCAACCCCCTACCCACGGAGGGGAGAAATAACAACAAAGCTGCTCCCTGTCACCGCTCCCGGGATCCCCGTCCAGAGCAGCGGTGGTGTCCACACAATCACCACAACCGTGGGTGGCGTCACAGACAATATTCCCAAAACCAAACCATTCCCCTTTTCACTCACGGGCGAGGAGCGCCGCTCGAGTCCCCGGGATCCGGCCCATCGCTCGAGCCACCGAGCAGCAGTGGCCGCAGCAGCAGCTGGACCCGAGCAGTGGGAGAGCGCAGCGTCCCCTCCTCCGCCCGCGACATATGCGATGAACGTTTTAACGTTCAATCGCAGTCGCACGTACCTGTCACACACTGCAATGTACCTTACAATGCCGGATGTGCGTCACTTACGACGTGACCCCGCCGACACATTGTAAGATACATTGCAGCGTGTAAAGCAGGCTTAAGATTCCCCATCCCCAAATAATAGATATGGCTCAGAGCCCCCATCCCCATATAATAGGTATGGTTCAGAGCCCACCAGCCCCATATAATAGGTATGGCTCAGACCCCTAGCTCTTTATAACATATACAGCCAGCATCGATCTGGCGTAGCGGGGAAACCTCCGGTAGGCCCCGACTTTGTTTTCAAACTAAGATGCCTCCAGCAGCCTGCAGGCCCCCCCCCAGGTGTATTAAAATGACCTGCGGGCGCGGCTCCTTAGGCCGTCGGGACGGCGCCGCAGGTGATGATTCTGTATGTGCAGTCAGATTATGACAGTGCCAATAGCTACGGGGGGGTGGGTCCTGACCTTGAGAGGCACCCGGAGCTTATAAGCATCCAGCGCGGCAGGGGCAGAACAGAAGCTGCTTCCATGCCCGTGACATGTGGGAGTAGCCGGGCAGGAGATACCGAGGAAGATGTGGCCGAGGAAGATGTGTCCGGTAACGTGGAATGAGGGGGGGAGGGGGGATGAGTGGCATATGAGGGGGACCAGACTGTGACAGAGGGGTGTTAAGTGGATTATGCGGTTTCAGTGTGCTTGAGAAAGGGGTAATTTGGGTTACAGCTAGTCTGTATGAGATATGCAGGACATGAGGGTGCTGTGTGTGTGTGATTTGGGGGTGCTGGGTGTGTGCCCCTGTCCCTCCTGTGTGACGTGGGTGAAGTCCACACAGTAACCATATATCAGTAGGGATTAGGGAAAGAGGGATAGCAGCAGTCAGAGCATGGGATAGGATTGGGAAAGCTGGGTGCGGGGCTGAGAGAAAGAGGCTCTTTTTCTCATCACCCAGCCTTTCTATGTTCTGATATCCATCTTGTCCTCCACTCCCCAGCTTTCCCATTCTCTGATATCATGGGAAAGCTGGATGCTAAAGACAAGATGGCTATCAGAACAAAGAATGCTGGGTGCTAGGGAAAAGAACCGAGTGTCCAGAGTAATTATCCTGTATCCCAAGTGTCTTATTACCAAGAATCAAGCGTAAGTATCCTGTACCCCTGTGCCAGTGTCATTATCCTGTACTCTCATGGTCAGTTTCATTATTCTGTATCCCCAGTGTTATTATCCTGTACCCCCAGTGTCAGTGTCATTATCCTGTACCCCCAGTGTCAGTGTTATTATCCTGTACCCTCAGTGTCAGTGTCATTATCCTGTACTCCCAGTGTCAGTGTCATAATCCTGTACCCCCAGTGTCATTATCCTGTACCCCCAGTGTCAGTGTCATTATCCTGTACCCCCAGTATCAGTGTCATTATCCTGTACCCCCAGTGTCAGTGTCATTATCCTGTACCCCCAGTGTCAGTGTCATTATCCTGTACCCCCAGTATCAGTGTCATTATCCTGTACCCCCAGTGTCAGTGTCATTATCCTGTACCCCCAGTGTCAGTGTCATCCTGTACCCCCAGTGTCAGTGCCATTATCCTGTACCCCCAGTGTCAGTGCCATTATCCTGTACCCCCAGTGTCAGTGCCATTATCCTGTACCCCCAGTGTCAGTGCCATTATCCTGTACCCCCAGTGTCAGCGCCATTATCCTGTACCCCCAGTGTCAGTGTTATTATCCTGTACCCCCAGTGTCAGTGCCATTATCCTGTACCCCCAGTGTCAGCGCCATTATCCTGTACCCCCAGTGTCAGCGCCATTATCCTGTACCCCCAGTGTCAGTGCCATTATCCTGTACCCCCAGTGTCAGAGCCATTATCCTGTACCCCCAGTGTCAGTGCCATTATCCTGTACCCCCAGTGTCAGTGCCATTATCCTGTACCCCCAGTGTCAGTGCCATTATCCTGTACCCCCAGTGTCAGTGTCATTATCCTGTACCTCCAGTGTCAGTGTAAGTATCCTGTACCTCCAGTGTCAGTGTTATTATCTTAGGCTATATGTAATTACTCATCAGGGGGCCTCTATACTCTATATGTGATGATAGTACAGAAGGGGCCTCAGTATAAATACTCCATGTTTTTATTTATTTTTTTTACACATGATCTGCCCATAGAGCAGTATTGTCAGAATACACAGGACTAGTAATGGGTTTATCCAACATATAAAACTAATTTAGAAACCATAGTGCGGCTTTTATAGGGCGTCTCCTCAGAATGACTGGTCACATCCAGTACAGACACTGGGGCCAATCACCTGATAATTATGTAATGTGTGACGGTGGAAAGAGAAGACAAATATTCACCAAAGTCTACAACTGGAAAAGTGTATTGGGTGGTAATGCTTCACACCTCCACATACTGTCTTTTAGGGTATGTGCCCACGATCAGGACTCACTGTGTCCTGCATGGAGCGGGTCCTGACCTGCAGGGCCGCGAGTCTCCTCCTCAGGAGACCGCAGCTGATTGTACCCACAATCAGGGTTCAGTGCGCTGCGGTCTCTCGCTTGTGTTCTCCCTTCGGAGGAGCATGCGATTACACAGTAAATAATTGAAATACTGCAGTCTGGAAAGCCGCACCGCAGGTCAGAGTTTGCTACGGAAAAAAACAAGCAAAGTGGGCACGGGATTTTTAGAAATCCATCCACTGTGCTTGTACTGTACAACGCAGCATTTTGGACGCAGCTGAAGAATGCTACATCCAAAACACTGCAAACACTGATCGTGGGCACGCAGCCTTATAGGGGATTTCCCTATATAGTGGATAGATGGGGGCAGAGGGGGATTAATGTTAGTAATCTTTTCCATGTGAAGATGCTGGATAACGTTCTGCTTCTCTTTGATTATTATTTGGCTGATGGACTCGGTGGTGTTCCTAGGACAAGGAATGTCCGTGTGTAAGAAAAACTGCGACTGACTGTAAATCACAGATTCCACTATTATCTATATATATAATTGCCTTATTCTGTCTGTCTGTCTGTATGTCTTGCTCCAAAATTGTGTCCTTACGGTGACAAACAGTGGATTGGCCGCTGGGCTCGCCATGGCCCCGCCCCCCGCACGGATTGGCTGCTCTCCTCGGCTCCGCCCCCTCACACGGATTGGCTGCTCTCCTCGGCTCCGCCCCCTCACACGGATTGGCCGCTCGCCTCGGCTCCGCCCCCCCGCACGAATTGGCCATGTCCTTACGGTGACAAACAGCGGATTGGCCGCTGGGCTCGCCATGGCCCCGCACGGATTGGACGCTCGGCCTCACGGATTGGCCACTCGCCTCGGCTCCTTCCCCCGCACGGATTGGCCACTCGCCCAGGCTCTGCCCCCCACACGGAATGGCCTCTCGCCCAGAGGTGAGCGCATGAAGGTCCTGCAGCGGCAGAACACACACACACACGCACACACATAAGACAGACACACACACACACACACACACATCAGATCACACTCACTCTCACACACACCTCACACACACATCAGATCGCATCCACACACTCACAACATACCGTGATATCGCTTGCTTCTCGGCGGCGATCCTGTACGTGCAGTGACCTTCCAGGACCTGCAGGAGGATCACATGGCCGGAAGCATGTGGTATCTCCGGATGTTGTGATTGTGTGAGCGCGTATGTGCAATATCGTCAGTGTGTGTGTGCGTGTATGCGATCGGATGTGTGTGTGTTCTGATGTGTGAGTGTGTGTGTGTGTGAGTGTATGCGATCGGATCTGTGCTGGACCGCCCACCGGTGGGCACAGGGAGAAGTGGGGTGTGTGTGTGAGTGTATGCGATCAGATGTGTGCATGTATACTATCTGATGTTTGACTGTGGAGCACGATGGGGGGTGCACAGCATGGGGGATGGAGCACGATGGGGAGTGCGCAGCATGGGGGATGGAGCACGATGGGGAGTGCGCAGCATGGGGGATGGAGCACGATGGGGAGTGCGCAGCATGGGGGATGGAGCACGATGGGGAGTGCGCAGCATGGGGGATGGAGCACGATGGGGAGTGCGCAGCATGGGGGATGGAGCACGATGGGGAGTGCGCAGAATGGGGGATGTTGCACGATGGGGAGTGCGCAGCATGGGGGATGGAGCACGATGGGGAGTGCGCAGCATGGGGGATGGAGCACGATGGGGAGTGCGCAGCATGGGGTATGGAGCACGATGGGGGGTGCGCAGCATGGGGGATGGAGCACGATGTGGAGTGCGCAGCATGGGGGATGGAGCACGATGTGGAGTGCGCAGCATGGGGGATGGAGCACGATGGGGGGTGCGCAGCATGGGGGATGGAGCATGATGGGGGGTGCGCAGCATGGGGGATGGAGCACGATGGGGGGTGCGCAGCATGGGGGATGGAGCACGATGGGGGGTGCGCAGCATGGGGGATGGAGCACGATGGGGGGTGCGCAGCATGGGGGATGGAGCACGATGGGGAGTGCGCAGCATGGGGGATGGAGCACGATGGGGAGTGCGCAGCATGGGGGATGGAGCACGATGGGGGGTGCGCAGCATGGGGGATGGAGCACGATGTGGAGTGCGCAGCATGGGGGATAGAGCACGATGGGGGGTGCGCAGCATGGGGGATAGAGCACGATGGGGAGTGCGCAGCATGGGGGATGGAGCACAATGGGGAGTGCGCAGCATGGGGGATGGAGCACGATGGGGAGTGCGCAGCATGGGGGATGGAGCACGATGGGGAGTGCGCAGCATGGGGGATGGAGCACGATGGGGAGTGTGCAGCATGGGGGATGGAGCACGATGGGGAGTGCGCAGCATGGGGGATGGAGCACGATGGGGAGTGTGCAGCATGGGGGATGGAGCACGATGGGGAGTGCGCAGCATGGGGGATGGAGCACGATGGGGAGTGCGCAGCATGGGGGATGGAGCACGATGGGGAGTGCGCAGCATGGGGGATGGAGCACGATGGGGAGTGCGCAGCATGGGGGATGGAGCACGATGGGGAGTGCGCAGCATGGGGGATGGAGCACGATGGGGGGTGCGCAGCATGGGGGATGGAGCACGATGGGGGGTGCGCAGCATGGGGGATGGAGCACGATGGGGGGTGCGCAGCATGGGGGATGGAGCACGATGGGGAGTGCGCAGCATGGGGGATGGAGCACGATGGGGAGTGCGCAGCATGGGGGATGGAGCACGTTTGGGAGTGCGCAGCATGGGGGATGGAGCACGATGGGGAATGCGCAGCATGGGGGATGGAGCACGATGGGGGGTGCGCAGCATGGGGGATGGAGCACGATGGGGGGTGCACACCTCCCCCCAAAACACACACACACACGCACCGCCACACACGCACTGCACAACACACCACACACACTGGGAACCACAAACACTGCCCTACACAGACACCCACACACACAGACAACGCCGCACACACAAATATATGCACATACCGCACAACACACACATTGCACAAAACATACCTCCCCCCAAAACACACACACACACCCCACACCCACACAAACCACGCAACACACACACACACACACAACGCTACAGACACACAGCGCTCCACAAACAACACAACACACACAACACACAAACAACACCGCTCTCACTCCCCGCCACACCCAGAAAATGTACAGCCCCTACACAAACACTTGGTAACTACACACAACAACATCTATATATATCTATATAACAAAAATCATACATTAAGTACACAATACGTAAATTCCAGAATACCCGATGCGTAGAATCGGGCCACCTTCTAGTCTACAATAAATAAGATGCTACAAGAAATCCTGCGCTATCTGCAGGCCCAGGACAGGGCTCTTCTGCGCTATCTGCAGGCCCAGGACAGGGCTCTTCTGCGCTATCTGCAGGCCCAGGACAGGGCTCTTCTGCGCTATCTGCAGGCCCAGGACAGGGCTCTTCTGCGCTATCTGCAGGCCCAGGACAGGGCTCTTCTGCGCTATCTGCAGGCCCAGGACAGGGCTCTTCTGCGCTATCTGCAGGCCCAGGACAGGGCTCTTCTGCGCTATCTGCAGGCCCAGGACAGGGCTCTTCTGCGCTATCTGCAGGCACAGGACAGGGCTCTTCTGCGCTATCTGCAGGCACAGGACAGGGCTCTTCTGCGCTATCTGCAGGCACAGGACAGGGCTCTTCTGCGCTATCTGCAGGCACAGGACAGGGCTCTTCTGCGCTATCTGCAGGCACAGGACAGGGCTCTTCTGCGCTATCTGCAGGCACAGGACAGGGCTCTTCTGCGCTATCTGCAGGCACAGGACAGGGCTCTTCTGCGCTATCTGCAGGCACAGGACAGGGCTCTTCTGCGCTATCTGCAGGCACAGGACAGGGCTCTTCTGCGCTATCTGCAGACACAGGACAGGGCTCTTCTGCGCTATCTGCAGGCCCAGGACAGGGCTCTTCTGCGCTATCTGCAGGCCCAGGACAGGGCTCTTCTGCGCTATCTGCAGGCCCAGGACAGGGCTCTTCTGCGCTATCTGCAGGCACAGGACAGGGCTCTTCTGCACTATCTGCAGACACAGGACAGGGCTCTTCTGCGCAATGTAGAGATTGAGAATAGGCTCACGTAATACGGAGAGAAGCCGAAAATAAACAAGTAATAAAACCATTTATGGTAGCCATAGTGCGGGCCCCTAGAGGCAATCTCCCTGGTGGGCCCCTCACACCCCAGTCCCACCCTGTACACAGCCACAGACCATCTATCAGCCCTCCATCCAGCCCACCACAGTGCACAGTACCCGGACCCCTGTCACCAGCTATCACAGCACATCCATCTTACAGCCTCTGCCTGGTCTGGAGCTCTGTGTCTAGGAGAGAAGCCATGACTCACAGCACAGGAGGAGGAGGGGGCGGAGCACAGGAGGAGGAGGGGGCGGAGCCTGCACTGAGCGCGCAGGTCCTTGTCTGGAGCAGAGAAGATCCTCTTCAGGCAGATGACCTGCGTGCCAGGGCCTGACAGCGTACAGCGTGCTGCGTAGCCACGTCTGAAGCGGCCAGACAGGCAGATTTATAGGTACAGCGCCTCCAGTGGGCCTGGTGAAGAGAGGGGCGTAATAAAGCTAAGTAATTACCCCAGGCTCGGCCAGGACCCCCCTTTATACAGTATAGGAGCTAATGTGGGGTCTGTCATATACTGTGGGGACTATTTTAGGTGTTCTCATAGTGGGGGGCTACTATTTAAGCCATTATGTGGGGACAATTAATCAGTGTGTCGGCTACTATGGTGGCCATTATACAGTGTGTGGACCATTGTTTTGGGGGAGCTGTGGGCCCATCACACTGGGTATAGGGGAGGTGTAGTTGCATCATACTGTGTATGGAGAAGCTGTTTACTGGGGAGACTTAGAAGACATTAAGGGGTGTAACGATTGGAGTCGCAGAGGTCGCCATAGCAACAGGGTGCGGCAGGTTTTGGGGGGCCCGGTGCCCGCTCTGTAGAGAAAGAGGTGGCTTCTCTCAGTGAGAGAGGAGCTGCGCTGTTCCTTTAGTTTCATTCAGTAGCATAGCTACCAGGAGTGGGGCAGACGATGCGGCCTCCCCAGGCCCCGTGCTCAGAGGGGGCCACTCGGTGCTGCGCTACTGTTAACTATATTGACGTATGCAGCGCGCCGATATAGTTAACCTCTGCAGTAGTGCTGAGGAGACAAGCCCTCCCTGTACTGCTGCTGATGACAGCGGTGAGGGCACGCGCAGGACATCAGAGTCCCAGCGTGGTGACATCATCATAAAGCGCCGGGATTCTGATGTCTTGTGTGCGTGATGATAGTGCTGTGATCTGCCCGCGCTGGAGCAATCAGCACCCTGGAGTAGGTGAGTATGATTTTTTCTTTCTCTCTTTTTCTTTAATTCAGTATGGGGGGACACACACATTATATATACACACGTACAACCAGGACAGGGCCCAGGCTGGGGTACATTATATATACTAGCATAAAAACCAGGCTGGGGGACATATATACCAGGATAGGGCCCAGGCTGGGGGACATTATATATACTAGCATGGGAGCCAGGCTGGCGGACATTATATATATATATATATATATATATATATATATATACTAGCATGGGAGCCAGGCTGGGGGACATTATATATATATATATATATATATACTAGCATGAGAGCCAGGCTGGGGGACATTATATATACTAGCATGAGAGCCAGGCTGGGGGATATATATACCAGGATAGGGCCTAGGGTGGGGGACATTATATATACCCACATGGGACCAAGGCAGGGGTACATTATATATACCAGCATGGGAGCCAGGCTGGGGAACATTATAAATACCAACAGGGAGCTGAAATCAAGCTTTTCTATGCTCTGATATTCATCTTATCCTCAGCACGCACCTTCCCCATGCTCTGCTTATACATCTTTCACTCAGGACACAGCTTTCCCATGCTCTGATATGCATCTTTCCCTCAGCACCCAGCTTTCCCATAATATCAGAGCATGGGAAAGCTGGTTGCTGAGGGAAAGCTGTATAGCAGAGCATGGGAAAGCTGAGGGAAAGAGCCTCTTTCCCTCAGCACAAAACTTTCCCATCCCATGCTTTATCTTTGTCCCCCCTTGTTTTTAGCTCTCCATATACTATAATGGCCCCCACATAGCTTTCAATATAGTATAATGTGTTCCAAATAAACCTTCATATATTAAAATGCACCCCCATAGTCCTCCATGTATTATAATACACTTCACATAGTCCTCCATATAGTATAGTGTAGAGTATAGTCCTCCATATAATAAAATGCACATCCTATAGTCCTCCATATAATATAATACACATCCCACAGTCCTCTATTTAAGATAAAGGTGGCTTTACATGCTACGGGTCACGGAATTTGTGACGCACATCCGGCCGCTTTAGCGATGTCGTTGTGTGTGACACCTACTATGAGCGATTTTGAATCGTCGCAAAAACGTTCAAAATCGTTCATCGGTGACATGCCCCCCTATTCCCAATTATCGTTGCTGCTGCAATAACGCTGTTGTTTGTCGTTCCTGCAGCAGCACACATCGCTATGTGTGACACCGCTGGAACGACAAGCATCTCCTTACCTGCGTCCACTGGAAAAGGAGGAAGGAAGGAGGTGGGCGGGATGTTCCGGCCGCTCATCTCCGCCCCTCCTTTTCTATTGGGCGGCGGTTCAGTGACGCTGCTGTGACGTCGCTGTGATGCTGAACGAACTGCCCCCTTAGAAAGGAGGTGGTTCGCCGGTCACAGCGACGTCGCAGAGCAGTGACCGGCGCTGATATATAATGTCCCCCAGCCTGAGCCCTGTCCTGGTATATATAATGTCCCCCAGCCTGGGCCCTATCCTGATATATATAATGTTCCCCAGCCTGGCTCCCATGCTGATTTATAATGTTCCCCAGCCTGGCTCCCATGCTGATATATAATGTCCCCCAGCCTGAGCCCTGTCCTGGTATATATAATGTCCCCCAGCCTGGGCCCTATCCTGGTATATATAATGTTCCCCAGCCTGGCTCCCATGCTGGCAAATATAATGTCCCCCAGCCTGGCTCCCATGCTGATATATAATGTCCCCAAGCCTGAGCCCTGTCCTGGTATATATAATGTCCCCCAGCCTGGGCCCTATCCTGATATATATAATGTTCCCCAGCCTGGCTCCCATGCTGATATATAATTTCCCCCAGCCTGAGCCCTGTCCTGGTATATATAATGTCCCCCAGCCTGGCTCCCATGCTGATATATAATTTCCCCCAGCCTGAGCCCTGTCCTGGTATATATAATGTTCCCCAGCCTGGCTCCCATGCTGATTTATAATGTCCCCCAGCCAGGCTCCCATGCTGGTATATATAATGTCCCCCAGCCTGGACCCTGTCCTGGTATATATAATGTCCCCCAGCCTGGCTCCCATGCTGCTATATAAAATGTACCGGATGTAATAGGATTTAGAGGATTATGGAGTGTGCATTATACTATATTGAGAATTATGGGATGTGAGTTATCTTAAATAGAGGACTGTGGGATGTGTATTACCGTATATTATATGGAGGACTATAGGATGTACATTATATTATATGATGGACTATGCTCTACACTATACTATATGGAGGACTATGTGAAGTGTATTATACATGGAGGACTATGGGGGTGCATTCTAATATATGAAGGTTTATTTGGGACCCATTATACTATGTGGGGGCCCATAAAGCTATGTGGGAGCCATTATAGTATATGGAGAGCTATAAACAAGGGGGGGGCAAAGATAAAGCATGAGATGGGAAAGTTTTGTGCTGAGGGAAAGGGGCTCTTTCCCTCAGCTTTCCTATGCTCTGCTATACAGCTTTCCCTCAGCAACCAGCTTTGCCATGCTCTGATATTATGGGAAAGCTGGGTGCTGAGGGAAAGATGTATATCAGAGCATGGGAAAGCTGTGTCCTGAGTGGAAGATGTATAAGCAGAGCATGGGGAAGTTGCGTGCTGAGGATAAGATGAATATCAGAGCATAGAAAAGCTGAGGTGCTGATAGAAGGATTTCAGATCATGGGAAAAAGCCAAGTGTCAGTGTCACTATCCCGTACCCCGAGTGTCGGTGTACGGTTGGGGGGGAAGCCCAGGTCCAAACTTTGCAACGGGGCCCATCAAACTCTAGTTATGCCACCCAAGACATTATTAAATGTTAAGAAGGCACTTAAGAACCATTATTGTTATAGGGGAACTCAGGGTATTATGACCATCAAAGGAGCACACACAGGGCATTATTACTTTCTAGGAGCAAAACATGGACACTTTTCTAGGGCACTTGCACAGAGCATTAATATTTTCTACCATTAATATTTCTTACCATCTAGAGGGCACTAAGGAGGCATTTTAACATGTAAGGGGCACAATGGTGGCATTACTATGTGGGGCAGTAAGAGGAGCACAGTTTTTGTACAGCACAGCATATGCAGTAATATAAACACATACGGCATTCGCGGCTCAGTATTGTGGTATCAGGAGGATGAGTTTTTGCAGGTTCGGAATAGATGGGACGGTGTCGGAAATGAGAGAAGTCAGATGTGTCTTTTTTGTAATCTCTGCAGACGAGCCGTGGCTGGAAGAAGTTGTCATGTCGGTCTGGGCCAGATGGAAAATACGGGAAAAGTAAACAACTCCATCTGAAAGAATGTCAGCTGTAAGTTACCATTTTAACTGTACTGTAATCTCTTGTATGTCCTGAGGACTGGATACCAGGATGGGAGACATATGTAACACGATTGGGCACATTACTGCAAAATGAAGGTGGGGCAATTCATATGTCATGATTTAGAACGCTACAGGTACCCATTCATCTGACCAACGTCTGGAGTGTGGTCCAGGTCCAAATTTCGTACCAGGGCCCATCACACTCTAGTTACGCCACTGCTCAGCCTGCTGACTGGGATTTTTAACACCGAGTAACTCCTGTTCCCTCCGTACACCTAGTGATCACATTCCCTGGATCCAGAGAAGGAAGCACAGTCAGTGATTCCTAATCTTTTCCTAATCTGTATACACAACTGCTGATTCAGCACTGTATATACCACCACAGGGAAGGTAAACAAGGTAATAAACGTTGTTCATCTTCTCTGTGACAAGTCTGACTGTAAAGGCCCCTTTACACACTGAGACTTTCAGCCATCCCACCAGCGATCCCAACCTGGCCGGGATCGCTACAAAGTCTCTGGTGAGTCTCTGGTGAGCTGTCAAACAGGCAAACCTGGCCAATGGCGCAACAGCGATCCGGACCTGCAGAACGACCTAGCTAGTCAAACACTGGAAACGAGTGATGTGTCACAATATCTGTCAATCACTATTCTCTGTCAGTTGGTCGGTCCGTCCGTCACTATCTCTGTCCCTCTCTCACAGTCTGTCGGTCAGTCTCCCCCCTCTCTCATACTCACCGATCCCCGATCTCCGGCGCGGCGCTGCACGGCATTCACACTGCTGCGGCGGCTTTTACTATTTTGAAAATGCCGGCCGCTCATTAAACAATTTCGTATTCCCTACTTTCCCCGTCCACAGGCGCCTATGATTGTTTGCAGTGAGACACGCCCCCACGCTGAGTGACAGGTGTCTCACTGCACCCAATCACAGCAGCCGGTGGGCGAGTCTATACTGTGCAGTGAAATAAATAATTAAATAATTTAAAAAACCGGCGTGCGGTCCCCCCCCATTTTAATACCAGCCAGATAAAGCCATACGGCTGAAGGCTGGTATTCTCAGGATGGGGAGCCCCACGTTATGGGGAGCCCCCCAGCCTAACAATATCAGTCAGCAGCCGCCCAGAATTGCCGCATACATTATATGCGACAGTTCTGGGACTGTACCCGGCTCTTCCCGATTTGCCCTGGTGCGTTGGCAAATCGGGGTAATAAGGAGTTATTGGCAGCCCATAGCTGCCAATAAGTCCTAGATTAATCATGTCAGGCGTCTCCCCGAGATACCTTCCATGATTAATCTGTAAATTACAGTAAATAAACACACACAACTGAAAAAATCATTTATTAGAAATAAAAAACACAAATTCCCTCATCACCAATTTAATCAGCCCTAAAAAGCCCTCCATGTCCTGCGTAATCCACGGACCTCCAGCGTAGCTTCCAGCTGTGCTGCATGGAGGTGACAGGAGCAGCAGAAGACACCGCCGCTCCTGTCACCTCCACGCAGCAAATGAAGAGAGCCGCGTGATCAGCTGAGCTGTCACTGAGGTTACCCGCTGCATCCACCGCTGGATCCACCGCTGGATCCAGTGACAGCGGGTAACCTCAGTGACAGCTCAGCTGATCGCGCGGCTGTCTTCATTAGCTGCGTGGAGCTGACAGGAGCAGCGGTATCTTCTGCTGCTCCTGTCACCTCCATGCAGGTGAGCTGGAAGCGACGCTGGAGGTCCGTGGATTACGCCGGACAAGGAGGGCTTTTTGGGGCTGATTAAATTGGTGATGAGGGAATTTGTTTGTGTTTTTTATTTCTAATAAATGATTTTTTTCGGGTGTGTGTGTTTATTTAATGTAATTTACAGATTAAGAATGGAAGGTTTCTCGGGGAGACGCCTGACATGATTAATCTAGGACTTATTGTCAGCTATGGGCTGCCAATAACTCCTTATTACCCCAATTTGCCAACGCACCAGGGCAAATCGGGAAGAGCCGGGTACAGTCCCAGAACTGTCGCATCTAATGTATGCGGCAATTCTGGGCGGCTGCTGACTGATATTGTTAGGCTGGGGGGCTCCCCATAACGTGGGGCTCCCCATCCTGAGAATACCAGCCTTCAGCCGTATGGCTTTATCTGGCTGGTATTAAAATGGGGGGGACCGCACGCCGGTTTTTTAAATTATTTAATTATTTATTTCACTGCACAGTATAGACTCGCCCACCGGCTGCTGTGATTGGGTGCAGTGAGACACCTGTCACTCAGCGTGGGGGCGTGTCTCACTGCAACCAATCATAGGCGCCTGTGGGCGGGGAAAGTAGGGAATACGAAATTGTTTAATGAGCGGCCGGCTTTTTCAAAATAGTAAAAGCCGCCGCAGCAGTGTGAATGCCGTGCAGCGCCGCGCCGGAGATCGGGGATCGGTGAGTATGAGAGAGGGGGGAGACTGACCGACAGACTGTGAGAGAGGGACAGAGATAGTGACGGACCGACAGAGAGAAAATAGAGACCGAGAGGGAGAGACCGACTGACAGAGAATAGTGATTGACAGATATTGTGACACATCACTCGTTTCCAGTGTTTTAAGTCCCCTTTACACACTGAGACTTTGCTGCACAGCGGGAAACAAAGGACCAAAGAATGGTCCTGAACGATTTGTAGCGATCAGCAACTTCACAGCAGGGGCCAGGTCGCTGATGTGTTTCACACACTGCAATGTCGCTGGGGAGGTCGCTATTACGTCACAAAACCGGTGACGTTACAGCGATGTCGTTTGCGATGTTGCAGTGTGTAAAGCCACCTTTAGGATATGTGCGCACGTTGCGTAATTACATGCAGTTACGCTGCGCTTTGTAGCGCAGCGTAACTGCATGCGTCCTGCGTCCCCTGCATAATCTATGAAGATTATGCAGGAGCCGTGCGCAGGTGGCGTCTTAGAGCGCAGCGCTTCGGCTGCTGCCCGAAGCATGCGTTCTAAGAAGTGACATGTCACTTATTCCGTGTGCTCTGCATGCAGACCCCGCTCTGTCTATGGGAGGAGCTGCAGTCAGAGCGCATGGAATCGGCTTTTTTTTTTTTCACTACGGACATTTTCTGCAGCGATTTGAAGCGCACGTGTGCTCTTCAGATCGCTGCAGAAATTTCTGCAAGGCCAGTACGGAACGTGCGCACATAGCCTAAAGGTACCGTCACACATACGAGATCGCTAGCGAGATCGCTGCTGAGTCACGGTTTCTGTAACGCAGTAGCGATCTCGTTATGTGTGACACCTACCAGCGATCAGGCCCCTGCTGTGAGATCTCTAGTCGTTGCAGAATGGTCCAGGCCATTTTCTTCAAAGGCGATGTCCTGCTGGGCAGGATGCATTGCTGTGTTTGACACTGTGTGACAGGGTCACAGTGACTGCTGAGATCGTTATACAGGTGGCTACTGCGACCTGTATCGTTCCTGCATCGCTGGTAACATCTGACTGTGTGACGTCTCACCAGCGACCTCCCAGCGACTTACCAGCGATCCCTATCAGGTCGCATCGTTTTCGGGATCGCTGGTAACTCGTTGTGTGTGACTGGCCCTTTCGTGACAGCCAGCCCCCCACCCCCATAGCATCATGGTTTTGTGCAAGGCGCTTATGACTCGCCCACCCCAGGGCTATGGGACACCCGGTGCCGGGCTGGACTAGTCCGGTGGTAGTCAGTGGTGGCTGGGCCCGGCTCCGTGGCCCTGGTGGGTGTCAGTAGAATATGTGGCTTGCTTGTTAATGGTTGTGTTCGTGACGCCACCTGTGGTATGCGGCTAATAAGCCGCCGCTGCTGTGTGAGGCCTCCGGGATGATATTATGGCAGCTATGATGGTACTGCTCCCCACAGGTGGAGCAATGCCCGGGGCACAGTTGGTGCTTGTGAATGTCTATGCAGAGGAAATAACTGAGGCGACTTCAAAGGTGCAGTTCCAGTTCTTTACTCACAGTTCTCGTCAGGGCAGAAGGACCCTTGGACTGCTGGAACCTCTGTCAGGGACCTCCGTCTTCTGGGTGATTCAGAGTGTGAAATCCGGTACCCTTCTCTTAGTGTCTCTGTGAAGCCCCACAGGTGTAGTGTCGGTGCATTACCTTCAGGGACTCCACTCAGCTGGATCTGGTCACAGGTAGGAGATCTTCTTCTTGTCGTGACGCCACTCTCAGTATTGCGGCCAGTAGGGACCGCCACTGCAGGTTGAGGGTCGCCTGGGGCTGATGGTATGTGCAGTTAGTTGGAATAGCCTCCTGAGAGTGAGGCAAGCCCCAGGGCCCGAGGTAGGTGCGTAGTACCACAAGGCGCAGAATAACTCCACACAGGCAGAATGTCTTTCAGGGTTTTTACTCACTTCAGGTGGCAGGGTGAGTAACCCGGGCGTAGCTGGGATGAACCAGGCGGGAACCAGGTGTCCTTCAGGCTGACTTGTGAGGGTGACTACTAACTCGCCTTCCTTAGCCCTTGGTGGTTTGGGGTGACCCCGACTTTGAGTCCCTATGGGGGTCACCCAGGGAAGTTGCTGAAGCCTCACTCCCCTTCGTTTGCCGTGTGCTTGTTGCCTGGGCCAGATCACTCCAGCTTCTTGCCTCCTGTGAGCTATGGGCCCTAACTGTGGCTACGTGGCTGCGGCTTTTGTGGTGTTGTGGCGTGGGCTTTGAGAGCCCCACACCGGCAGGTTTAGCAAAAGACAGCTGGATCTATCTCCGCTTCGGGATCTGCCGCCCGTTTGGGCCTGGTTCTCCCTAGCAGTCTCCTTACTTCCCACTCCGTGCTCTTCTCTCTAGCTGAAGATGGATTTCGGGTAGCACTCCTAGTTGACCGTTCTCCCCCGTCAGTAGCCACTGCGCGGGCGCTGTTAGACAGCAACAGCCCCACAGGTCTGCTCCTCACTGAGCCCTATGGAGTTCTGCTCTAACTGACTCACTGCCCCTCCTCTCCTGTTCTTGCCTACGCCACCTAGCAACCAGATTCTCTTACCACACCCCTGGAGAGGAGATGGAGGCTTTTGGCCCCCTCCACTATTCCAGTGAAGGTCAAGGCTTTTCCCCCTCCTGGGATCCCCAGGGGTCCTCTCATGGGTACATGTGTGAGACCTGATCACTATGCGCCTGTGTTCCACACCCCTGTCAGCCTTCTGGATTACCTGTATTGTACTGTCCCCAGCATGGGTGCAGTACTCAGTGGTGCCTGACCAGGTCAGGGGCGCCACATTCCCCCTTAGTTATCACCAGCACGTCCTCGGGCTGCAAGACAACATTTTAAAATGCATAAAACATTAAAACATGTAAAACATTTTTAAAAGCACCAGGTACCATACATCACCACCCTCCACCCACAAGTCCGTTAACCCACCCAAAACCCTTTCACGTTGGCCGCGGCTTCAGCCACTTCTGGCAGGATGTAGAGGCGGCTTTCATGGGCTGGTGGTTTCAGGGTATACCTGGCCTGGTGGATCCGCGCCTTCAGCCTCTTCTGGCAGGATGTAGAGGCGGCCTCCACAGTTGGTGCTGACCAGGTACCCTCTTTGTGGTGGAGAGCCAGGCCCCATAAACAGGCATGCTCTGGTGGCGGTGGTGCCCTTTTGGTGTAACTATTTACACTGCGAGAGTTTGTGGCTATAGCCAGTTCATAGCCTTAAGGTTTATGGTTTTCTCACAATAGTTTTTGTGGGCACATGCTTAAACTTGGGAACGTTGCAAAACAAACTGGTCAAAACTTTAACTTCTCTTCTTACTTTACTTTACTCCTCCATTTCACCAGGGCTTTGGCCTGTTGGGCTGCGGCACCTGTTGCTTCCTTGCTCTTTGTCGTCGTCTGAGGTAGTTTCATCTGTAGGTTCCTTGTCTTTTCTCTCTTGATCTTCATCTGTGTCTTTATCTCTGTCTTTTCTTTCTTGTAGCATGGGGTGGCTGTAAGGTTTGCTGGTGCATAGTGCTACGTCAAGCGCGTACAGTCCTCTTTCGCCTTCATGCATAGTGAATTGTACTGAATCCCCCATCTTTAGGTTTCTGCCAGGGTGTCCTCTAGGCAGATTAGCGCTCACATCTCTTCTGTTGACAAATATCCCTTCTTTGATACCAGGGGCTACAATAAAGCCATATCCGCTTTTCAAGTTAAAGTCCTCCACAACTCCTCTGCAAAGGGGTCCTCTAACCTGGGCTTTGGACCTTCTCAGTAACCTTTTCTCCTGTAGGTCTCTGGCTGTGACTTCTCTCTGCTCTGGAGACTGTGGTGCAGGGGACAGCGTTGTTCTATTGCGACGCCTTGTCTTGCGGGCTGGGTTTTGCCGGGCTGGTACTTCAATGCCTGCAGGGCCCCAGGTGAGGTTTCTGGGCTGGTCTTCATCAGCAGACGGTGTCAAGTCCTCCTCATCCCAACGGGAATAGGGTAACATCTCCGGCTCTGAGTATTGCTCCACTGCCGGTGGCTCCGGAGTCAGCTCCTCAGCTTCCTGGCCTCCTCTCCCTCTTAGTTCTTCTTGGCACTCCTTTGGTGGCGGTGCTGGGGATGGGCTTTCTTCAGCTGGTCTGGGCGGTGGACTCTCTGGCGCGGCTGCAGGGGTTGCCTGAATCTCCTTGGGGGTATGCGGAGGGAGCAGATACCGATCCACCATCTCTTGCGGGAACTGGGCCTCTAGGTCAGCCTTCAGCTTCCAGTATTCGGGGTCCTCTCCTATCAGGGACTTCCTAGCAGGGACTTCCTGAGACTGGGGAGCGGTGTCTGCTCTGGCCTTGCAGGCCGGGGTAAACAGTGGTACATTCTTGTCTTGGCGGGCCGCGCCTGACATGGCGGCGGCCTGGTCTTGGCGGGCCGCGCCTGACATGGCGGCGGCCTGGATCAGCGTTGCAGTTTCAATCAGGGTCGCAGCTGGAGTCTTAGCGGGCGTCGCTACTGTGGCCGGTTCTTGGCGGGCCGTGCCCTGGATGGCGGCGGCCTGGTCTTGGCGGGCCGCGCCCTGGCTGGCGGCGGCCTGGATCTGTGTCGCTGTTGCAGGGGGCTCTGTGCAGGCTGGGCTGGACGTCGCTGCAGCAGTCTGGGCTTGGCGGGCCGCGCCTGGCGTGGCTGCGGCCTGGTTCAGCACCTCACTTGCGGCGCGGACGAGCGTTGCTGCGGCGGTGGGGTCTCGGCGGGCCGGGCCTAGCAGGGCGGCGGCCTGGGTCAGCGTTACGCCTGCGACGCGGATGAGGGTCGCGGTGGCAGCCGGTTCTTTGCGGGCCGGACTGGGCGTTGCTGCAGGGACCGGGTCTTGGTGGGCCGAGCAGGGCATCGCTGCGGCGGCCTGGGCTTGGCGGGCCGCGCCTGGCGTGGCTGCGGCCTGCTTCAGCGTCGCCGCACCGGACGCCTCTTTGGGGACCGCGGGCGTGGCAGCAGGGGTCGGGGCACTTGCGCTGGCCGGGGCATCACTCGACTCACCCACCGGTGGCAGCATCGGGGTCTGCGTCATCGCCGTCCTGTCTGGCACTCGGCGCGCGGCTCTCCTTTCATAGGCCCGAACCGCCGCGGTCATCTCCAGCATTTCCATCCGTTCTTCCCGGATCTGCTCCACAACCCGGTTCTCCAGTCGGTCGCAGAACTGGGCCAGCTCCCGATACCACCAGGCAGCGGAGCCCGGTTCTGGATTTCTGCGGTCAGACGCCATTTCTTCTGCGCCCTCTTCTGCACGACTCTCCAGCTGTGGACTCGCCGTTGCCTCTGATAGCAAGCTGTTCAGTTTCTGCTCTGCCTCTTTCAGCAGCTCCTCTCCCAGCAGCAGGCTTCTGGCTCCCTTTCTGTCCCGACGTCTCTGGACGCTTCCACTCTCATAGCTGGCAAGGTCAGAACTCCGCAGGGGATCTCTGGGTAGCCACACCTCTTCGTGGGCGGTAACTTCTTCCAGCGCGGGCTGCTGTTGTTTTTCAGCGCGCTTTTCATGGTGGCAATATGGCGGCGCTTCCAATTTTTCAAGCGGACCGCCCAGGCACATGGTCACCTGTCTGAACAGGTCTAGTCCTTATCCTGTTCACAGCGCCAGATGTGAAGCCCCACAGGTGTAGTGTCGGTGCATTACCTTCAGGGACTCCACTCAGCTGGATCTGGTCACAGGTAGGAGATCTTCTTCTTGTCGTGACGCCACTCTCAGTATTGCGGCCAGTAGGGACCGCCACTGCAGGTTGAGGGTCGCCTGGGGCTGATGGTATGTGCAGTTAGTTGGAATAGCCTCCTGAGAGTGAGGCAAGCCCCAGGGCCCGAGGTAGGTGCGTAGTACCACAAGGCGCAGAATAACTCCACACAGGCAGAATGTCTTTCAGGGTTTTTACTCACTTCAGGTGGCAGGGTGAGTAACCCGGGCGTAGCTGGGATGAACCAGGCGGGAACCAGGTGTCCTTCAGGCTGACTTGTGAGGGTGACTACTAACTCGCCTTCCTTAGCCCTTGGTGGTTTGGGGTGACCCCGACTTTGAGTCCCTATGGGGGTCACCCAGGGAAGTTGCTGAAGCCTCACTCCCCTTCGTTTGCCGTGTGCTTGTTGCCTGGGCCAGATCACTCCAGCTTCTTGCCTCCTGTGAGCTATGGGCCCTAACTGTGGCTACGTGGCTGCGGCTTTTGTGGTGTTGTGGCGTGGGCTTTGAGAGCCCCACACCGGCAGGTTTAGCAAAAGACAGCTGGATCTATCTCCGCTTCGGGATCTGCCGCCCGTTTGGGCCTGGTTCTCCCTAGCAGTCTCCTTACTTCCCACTCCGTGCTCTTCTCTCTAGCTGAAGATGGATTTCGGGTAGCACTCCTAGTTGACCGTTCTCCCCCGTCAGTAGCCACTGCGCGGGCGCTGTTAGACAGCAACAGCCCCACAGGTCTGCTCCTCACTGAGCCCTATGGAGTTCTGCTCTAACTGACTCACTGCCCCTCCTCTCCTGTTCTTGCCTACGCCACCTAGCAACCAGATTCTCTTACCACACCCCTGGAGAGGAGATGGAGGCTTTTGGCCCCCTCCACTATTCCAGTGAAGGTCAAGGCTTTTCCCCCTCCTGGGATCCCCAGGGGTCCTCTCATGGGTACATGTGTGAGACCTGATCACTATGCGCCTGTGTTCCACACCCCTGTCAGCCTTCTGGATTACCTGTATTGTACTGTCCCCAGCATGGGTGCAGTACTCAGTGGTGCCTGACCAGGTCAGGGGCGCCACATCTCCTTCTCTGCTGTCTTCACTAGCCTTGCCTTAGTTAAGATGGACCTGGCTCGGCCTCCACTACAGCCTCCAGGCTGGGGGGTCACCTGTCGGCTGATTACCCCTTTTCTGGACGGCTGCTATGGGTTCTGGCCCTGGGAGCTTACAACGTCCCTGGGCCTCGGTTTTTACTGTTTGGAGATTGTCTTTGCACTCCTCCAGTCTCTAGGGACCGTCCCCTGTCGCAGCTGGATCCCTCCACCGATGTCACTGTGGACCAGGCCACCGCAGCCTGCACCCCCGTGGCAGTTCTAGGGCCCTGCGTCCTTGGTACCCCTAGGCCTGCTCGTAGTAACTGTCAGGACTACCCGCGGCCCTGCGACCCCTTCTGTCTTCTACGTGGTGTCACCTGGACCTCTGGGTCCCAGGGTCTTCACCAGGAAGCGTCTCCTTCAGTTCCTCTGCTCCTGTCTGACTTGGAGCTTTCTTTCCTTTCTTTCTTTTCTTTCTCCTCCTTGCCTGCCTCCAGCAGGCCTCCTCCTCCCTCCTTTCTCTCGTTCTTCTCCTCCAACTACATGCTGCTTCTCTCACTCCCTGAGGTAAACTGAAACTAACTTGACCTTCCTTTCTCTATCTGCTCTCTGGTGGCTCCTCCCACCTCCCCAGTTGCTAAGCTACCACCCTATGGGAGCAGGGATGGGTCTTACAGCCCCTCTCAGCATGCAGCATGGGAGGGTTGCCTGCCACTTTCCCTGGTCCTGTGTGTCCCTAGCAATGGGTGTAGTGTGGATTTACCAGGGGACCGGAGTTCACTCTCTTCCTCTCCCAGAATGGGGCATCACACCGCTGATGGGGTGCAATGACCTGTGGCGACGGAAGCCTCAGGGGCGCCACACTTACACTGCATTGACATTGTAGACCATAAATACAGAGTAATGTATGGACAGCCCAGAGATTTATAGTCTATGTCCAGAAGTAGTTAGGTTATTTCATCCCACCTCAGTTACAGCTACACATTCCCACCTTCATTATAAGGATTTGGGTCATGTGATCTGTAGTCTGACAACTAGTCCGGTACATGCACTAATGTGTAGACAGGAAGTCAGTCTGATTTCCTTTGAACTGCAATATGACATCATCATCTATCAAATCCGTCCTAGCAGCTCAGACTCTTCCCTCAAAACCCAGCTTTAGACTCTGTCACTTTCCATGTCCTCACATTATTATTATTATTTATTATTATCACATGCAGCTAAAGATATGTTTGAAGACTTGTTTAAGAGAAAACCTGTCTTTGCCGCCCATAGACCCAATCATAGAGCAGCTTCATTCTGTTTAAATAAGTGATCAGTGACATAATAGGGCAGATAGGCTGAAGCGCCATCACATAGGGCATCACCCAATCAAAGCTGTCTTACAGTATGACTGTATACATTCACTATAGCAGCCAATCAGAGCTCAGATTTCATATTATCACAGCAGTTTTAGAAATTGACACTGAATCCTGATAGTCTTTGTTACCCATAGCAACCAATCTTAATATTGAAGAGTTTTGAGAATTGAGGCTCTAAGTCAGACTCTGCATTATACATCAGGGTACAGCAGGGCCATGTCACTGATCTATCACTATTGCCAAGAGATAGGAGAACAATTCATGAGACTCTAGCATTATGGGTAATGTAGTCTGCACTGCAAGAACCATATTAGAGAAGAATTCAAGATGGCAAATAACCCAGACATGGCCCATCCACCGCAACAGGTATATACTTGGCATAAACAAGACTGTCTACATGTACGGTGTATGGGGATGAGAAGCAACTGCAACACTCATGAAGTAAACCTTAAAGATGGACAATGCTTTTACAAATACCACTAGGACTGTATATTATTACATCTGCACACAACAAAAATTAGCAACTTTTTGGTAGTCAATAAATGGTTTGTCCACAACTGGTCACCGCTCCTGAAATGCTACAGAAACCCCAAATGTAGTAATTACTAAGAGATATAGCACCAACATCGCTGGAATGGCGCCGGGCCAGGAGGTATGTGTTTTTATTTTATTTGAGGAACTGCATTATTTAAAGGTAATCTGTCTCCATGTTTTTGACATAATCTGAGAGCAGCATGATGTAGAGAAAGAGATCCTGACTCCAGCGATGCATCACTTACTGGGTAAACCTGCTGCTATGTAGTCTACCATATTCATGAGGTCTGTATAACCCCAACCCCACCACTGATTGTACACAGAAAGATGCCAATCAGTGGTGTGGGCGGGGTTATAAAGAGCTCAGCATTCAGAGAACTGGTAAATCTGCAGCAGATAAACACTGAATTTATCAAAGTCAAAAATGTTTAGCCCAAAGAGTGATACATCACTGGTGTAAGGGCCTCTGCCCCTTCATCATGCTGCTTTCAGATTGGGTAGCAAAAGATTCCTGACAGGTTCCTTTTAAAATGGTGTCAGCATTTTCCATGTCATGTGGTAAATCTCAGAACTGAACCTGCACATTATACAATGATTGGAACATTTCACCATGATTTGGGAATAATAGAAACCTCTGACCACTTTGTTCTGGTGAATTGTGCCTTCTACACCTAGAATCATCTGCCCTGATATAACACTAGTTTTGGTAATCTGTCATTATAAAGGCAGATTTTTACTAATTTCTTTGAGTTTTTACCCCTGGATAACATGTGGAGGTATAAACCGTGTACAATAATGTTCCCCATAATTACTGCTTGTATTTCTCTGCTTACCTGAGCCTCTCGGGTCCTCCTGCAGGTCTTCTTTCTTCTGGATCTTGGTCTTGATTGATGGTGTCTTTCCTTTCTCTGAACAGTCCAGGCCGATTCTTCTGTTCTTCGGTCCTTTACTCTGGGCAATGACGTCTTCATCCGCTCGCTCCATCTCTGGAGGGGGAGACATCTTTTGCGCTGGGTCTGATCTCTTCCTCTTTCTTCTGCTCCTTTTGGCCTTTTGGGCAATGACGTCTTCGTCCAATCGTTCCATCTCTGGAGTGGGAGACATCTTATGCACTGGGCTTGATTTCTTCCTCTTTCTTGCCCTCCTTTTGGCCTTTTGGGCAATGACGTCTTCATCCATGCGTGCCATCTCTGGCCTGGGAGACGTGTTCTGTACTGGGCCTGATTTCTTTTTGGCCTTTTTGATTGAAGACTTCTCATCAGCCGATGAGTCCAAGTGTCTTCTTTTCTTCAGTCTCTTCCTCATCACAACCTCTTCTTTCTCCATATTAGAGCTTTGCTCACAATCCGCAGACAGCTTCTTCACCGTCACCAGCCAACTCCAACTGTCACTTTTCTAACTGTCAACGCGCGGTTATATGTAAAGCACCACAATAGCACTGAGCGCACGGGCACCTGGTCATGTGATCAGTAACTAACCAATGAGATTCCAAGGCTAATGCTACAGTATAAGTATTTGAAAGTATCACTTTTATATATGAGTTGTAATAAAATTAAATCTGTTTCTGTTTTACTGTTTTTGCTGATTTAAATTCCAGTGACTTTATCTTTTATTTTCCATCACTTTAGTATTATAGTACAGAAAATTTTACAATTTTAGGGACCATTTTAACAGTATGTTGCATTATTTATCAATATGAAAACCTATAAAATAAATTCCTGTCCATTGAGAAACAGTTGAGAGCACTACATAATTTGAATAGTGTGGGGGCTACATTATTAAAGTAGCAAAGCATGAGGGGGTCACAGGTGGGTTGCCCAGGGTGCTACAGTTTTTGAGGGTGCAAAATATTTCCTCCCAAAATCCCCCACGTCACCCGCAATGTCAAATAATTAACACCTGAAACTACTGATTCTTTTGGAGAGGTGCAGTGAGGGCCCGCATGGTTTTGCTTATGCAGCATGAAGCAGGAGAGATGCATTTGTCATCTACTGCTGCACTCTGCATAGGCAGCAATGACAAACTTAAATATGAACAAATGAAGTTTGACATCTTCATTGCTGGTTATGCAAAGACCAAAGTCTATGATGAATTATATGAACTATTTTCAAATGCTAAATATATAGGTGTACGGCACTCGAGGGGTTATGATTGGTGCTCAGATAGAGTCCAACCCCGTATTCATATAGAGACATGAATCCGGCACTCAGTATTGTAATGAAAGAAAAGATCCCTTTAATTCATATAGTGTATGATATCAATATCAACGTTTCGGTCTATATGACCGTCCTCATGTATACAGTGGAACCTCGGTTAACGAGAACAATCCGTTCTGGGAGTCTGCTTGTTAACCAAGTTACTCGTTCAGCAAAGCAAGATTTCCCATAGGAAATCATTGCAATGCAAACAATTCGTTCCACAACTTGTTAAATCTTCCATCCTGGTCCCCTATTGTGCCATTTCACACACGTTCAAACACACACAAACACACACGTACAAACACAGATTATGCTCACTTTACCTTCCGTTCCCTCGCCGGTCTCCTGGAAATTGCAGTTTGCCCCTACAAGACGTGTATCGGGTAACCAAGGCGACCGATGCCGAACCTTCCGCACTCAGCTCGCTGACGTCAAAGGCAGGAGCTGCTTGCCTCTGATTGGCCAGTGCGCTGCCTTTGTGTAGCGCCTGATAAGGGAAGTTCCTCCCTCGTCGCGATGGTTACCGGATACTCATCCTGTGGAGGGAGGACCTTCCCCTGTCAGCCACTACTTAAAGGCAGCGCGCTGGCCAATCAGAGGCAAGCAGCTCTTGCCTTTGATGTCAGCGCGCTGGGAGCGGAAGGTCCGGCATCGGTCACCTTGGTTACCCGATACATGCAAGTTCCTGGAAGCCGGCGAGGGAACGAAGGTAAGGTGAGCATAATATGTGTGTGTGCGTGCGTGCGTGTTTGTGTGGACTGCAAGAGCGGGTTAGAGCGCGGTGGTGGATGTACGGAACCGGAAGTGTGTGCGGTGAGTATTTTGCTCGTACAGCAAGGCTTTCTCATAAACCGAGTTACAAATTTACAGAAAGCTTTGCTCGTTAGGTGAAATACTCGCTAACTGGGTTACTCGTTAAGCGAGGTTCCACTGTACACTGAATGTTGAAAGAAAATAAGGCAGAAACAAAAAGTAATTCTAATCAATAATCATAACCAAACATCTGCTATACAATGATTACAATGGCATGCATAGCCATTAGAATAGGGAGAGGAACAAATGAATTTAGTCAAATAATTGTTTTTAATCACCATTCCAATGAAAATCAAAATATATTTATAGAGAAACAAAAAACATTGAAACGCGGCCCACCAAAATCAAATTAAACAGTCATAATTAGTAATGACAGAAATATGGTGTCACAAAAAATTAAGGTGTAAGAAAGATGAGCAGAAACATTGCAAGGTTAGATATCCGCATTCAAGAAAATCATGATAATATGTGACCCATGTTTATGTGAATAAATGAATCCTATGATGCTGACTGTAAAGCCCGCTACACACGCTTCAATATATCTCACAATCCGTCGTTGGGGTCAAGTTGTAAGTGACGCACATCCGGCATCGTTTGTGAGGTATCTGCGTGTGACAGCTACATGCGATCAGGATTGAACGCAAAACCGTTGATCGCAAACACATCGTATCATTCTCTAGAATTGAGCGTTTTGTTGCACGAACCTAGTCAATTGTAACGTGTGACATCCCTCATACGATTTTGTTGTCTGATGCTATGTGCGCAGGTGTGCGCTCTGCACCGCAGCTTAAAAAAGGTCTGCTTCAGAGCGCAGCTGAAAAGCTGCGTTCTGAAGCGCCTCACAATGTCTGTCATGCACTAATCTCTGTCAGTCCGTCACTATCTCTGTCCCTCACTCTCAGTCCATGTCAGTCTATCCCCCTCTCTCATATACTCACCGATCCCCGATCCCCGGCGCTGCACGGCATTCACACTGCTCCGGCGGCTTTTACTGTTTTGAAAAAGCCGGCCGCCTATTAAACAATTTCGTATTCCCTGCTTTCCCCGCCCACCAGCGCCTATGATTGGTTACAGTGAGACACGCCCCCACTCTGAGTGACAGGTGTCACACTGCACCCAATCACAGCAGCCGGTGGGCGTGTCTATACTGTGTAGTGAAATAAATAATTAAATAATTAAAAAAAACGGCGTGCGGTTCCCCCCATTTTTAAAACCAGCCAGATAAAGCCATACGGCTGAAGGCTGGTATTCTCAGGATGGGGAGCTCCACGTTATGGGGAGCCCCCCACCCTAACAATATCAGCCAACAGCCGCACAGAATTGCCGCATACATTAGATGCGACAGTTCTGGGACTGTACCCGGCTCTTCCCGATTTACCCTGGTGCGTTGGCAAATCGGGGTAATAAGGAGTTATTGGCAGCCCATAGCTGCCAATAAGTCCTAGATTAATCATGTCAGGCGTCTATGAGACACCCTCCATGATTAATCTGTAAGTTACAGTAAATAAACACACACCCGAAAAAATCCTTTATTAGAAATAAAAACACACACATATACCCTGGTTCACCACTTTAATCAGCCCCAAAAAGCCCTCCTTGTCCGGCGTAATCCAGGATGATCCAGCGTCGCTTCCACCGCAGCTGCATGGAGGTGACCGGAGCCGCAGCAGACACAGCCGCTCCGGTCACCTCCATGCAGCAAATGAAGACAGCCGTGCGATCAGCTGCTGTCACTGAGGTTACCCGCGGCCACCGGTGGATGCAGCGGTGGCCGCGGGTAACCTCAGTGACAGCAGCTGATCGCGCGGCTGTGTTCATTTGCTGTGTGGAGGTGACCGGAGCGGCTGTGTGTGCTGCAGCTCCGGTCACCTCCATGCAGCAGCGCTGGATGCGACGCTGGATCATCCTGGATTACGCCGGACAAGGAGGGCTTTTTGGGGCTGATTAAAGTGGTGAACCAGGGTATATGTGTGTGTTTTTATTTCTAATAAAGGATTTTTTCGGGTGTGTGTTTATTTACTGTAACTTACAGATTAATCATGGAAGGTGTCTCATAGACGCCTGACATGATTAATCTAGGACTTATTGGCAGCTATGGGCTGCCAATAACTCCTTATTACCCCAATTTGCCAACGCACCAGGGCAAATCGGGAAGAGCCGGGTACAGTCCCAGAACTGTCGCATCTAATGTATGCGGCAATTCTGGGCGGCTGTTGGCTGATATTGTTAGGGTGGGGGGCTCCCCATAACGTGGAGCTCCCCATCCTGAGAATACCAGCCTTCAGCCGTATGGCTTTATCTGGCTGGTTTTAAAAATGGGGGGAACCGCACGCCGTTTTTTTTAATTATTTAATTATTTATTTCACTACACAGTATAGACACGCCCACCGGCTGCTGTGATTGGGTGCAGTGTGACACCTGTCACTCAGAGTGGGGGCGTGTCTCACTGTAACCAATCATAGGCGCTGGTGGGCGGGGAAAGCAGGGAATACGAAATTGTTTAATGGGCGGCCGGCTTTTTCAAAACAGTAAAAGCCGCCGGAGCAGTGTGAATGCCGTGCAGCGCCGGGGATCGGGGATTGGTGAGTATATGAGAGAGGGCTGCTAACTTCAGTTACTCAGGAGATTAGCGGTCACCGGTGAGTCTTCACTGGTGACCGCTAATCAGTACGCGACACAGACAGAGCCGCAGCATCACAATGAAGTCGGGGGAAGTTCACCCGAGTTCATTCTGACAGTGCGGCTCTGTCTGTGTCTGCTGTCATCTGCCATTCAGCTCTGCTACATGGCTGTCTGTGTCTGCTGTTAGCGGCCATGTAGCAGAGCTGAATGGCAGATGACATAGTAAAAACGCATCCCTACACATTACACACGCTTGGCAAGTCAATAAATAAAAAAAAAAAAAGGTGCTCAATGCATACGTCACAGAACACATGATCTAAAGGATCGCACACAAAATTGACCAATTTAACATAGACTACTAACGCTCGTGTGACAGCAAATGAACGACCAACGTGAAATCTCATAGATCCCGTATGCAACCTGGGCGTGTCACATCGCAAATGCGATTGTACAACTAATTGCAACGTGTAAAGTGGGCTTAAGACAGGTCACTGTGCATGAAATATCTGCATCCAAGAGCATTATGATAAAATGATAACATATGTTCGTATGGATACATGAATCATATGATGCTATTGTACTGACTAAAGGACGGGTCACTGTATATGAGTGACATGAACAACATATTAGAATTGTAGTACAGGGATAAGGAGAACCTATCAAATGTGCTGGACACAAAAGAACAGGTCATCAGCTGTGAAATGCTGTGCGCAGCAGGTGGGGGAACTGTGATAAAGAGGCATAATGGTGAAATGCCACCTGACTTGGTAAGTTAAGGCTATGTGTCCACGCTGCGGAAAATTTGTGAAATTTGCCGCGATTTTTTTCTCGGAAATTCCGCAGATTTTTCAAAAATTCGGAGTACAGTGAGTCCCCAGCCATTTCTATGGCATTTTGGAACTGCTGTACCCATTGCTCGTTTTTTTCCGCAGTGGAAATAATGCGGCTTTTCCCTGCAGAAAAATCTGCAGCATGTCAATTATTCCTGCCGATTTTTCCGCACGATCCTATACTTACCTGCCTTGATAGAAGACACCGGAGTCACTTCCTCCGGTGCAGAGGAGCGCGGTGGAGCCAGGAGCAGGAAGCAGGAGGTGGGCAGGGCCTGCACGAGCTCCAGTCATGCAACAGCCGGAGCTAGTTCAGGCCCACTTAAAGGAGTGGTTCTGCAGGTGGTGACCACAGACCATTTCTCTGGTCTCATCCTTTTTGGCTGTTGTTTTGGTCCCTTTTGCATTTTGTCATTGCTCTCACCCTTAGGCTCTGTGCCCACGTTGCGTATTTGCGTGCAGTTACGCTACGTATTGCACTGCAGCATAACTGCATGCGTCCTGCGACCCCAGCACAATCTATGAGGATTGTGCATAATCCATGCGCATGTTGCGTTTTAGAATGCAGCGATTTGCATGCTGCCAAATCGTTGAGTTCTAAAAAGCAACATGTCACTTATTCCGTGCGCTTTGGATGCAGGTCCTGCTCTGTCTATGGTGGGGGCTGCATCCAGAGCGCATGAAATCGGCTTTTTCACTGCATTCATTATGCAGTGTTTCTGCAGCGATTTGAAGCGCACATGTGCTGTTCAAATCGCTGCAGAAATTTCTGCAGGGACACAATGCAATGTGGGCATCATTTCAAACGGACAACACACGAACATTACACGTACGGATCTCACGCATACACAGACATTCCACATGCACACGCGGCGAGCATACGCCATCACACGGATGTCACACGTACCGGAGAAACGCCCATAAATAATGGAACACAGACCCGAAAAACGGAACATGAGACACGTACGTGGTTTTTGTGGAAGTGTGGCAGAGACCTCATACAAATGCGAAAAATTTCAAAAAATAGCCAGCTCATCATGTAGATGTGTCCCAGCAATGTATAGGCTCTGGGGGCTATGCCCGGATGAGGGTGGGCGCTCACCACACAGAGGAAATGGGGAATTGGAGAAAAGGGATTCAGCAAGCAGGCAAAGAGTTCCTTTAAAACTTAGCTTTTATTCCATCATAATAAAATGTATACGAGACTGTGGAATGGCAGTACTAGAAAGCAGTGATAGACTACACGTTTCGGCACTTATGCCTTCATCATGGTCTATACAAATGAATTAGGTTACTGCTATGAATATGTAAAAACAATTAAAGGTAAGTTCTCCTAATTAATTGTGGGAGTGACACTCCAAAGATAAACTCCACAATGATAAAATGGCTGCAAGCTTAAATCTTATTCCAAATGAGGATATAAAATGTGGCAAAGACTAAGGCGGGCTTTGCACACTACGATATCGCAGGTGCGATGTCGGTGGGGTCAAATTGAAAATGACGCACTTCCGGCATCGCATGCGATATCGTAGTGTGTAAAGGCTCGATGATACGATTAACGAGCGCAAAAGCGTCGTAATCGTATCATCAGTGCAGCGTCAGCGTAATCCATAATTACGCTGACGCGACAGTCCGATGTTGTTCCTCGCTCCTGTGGCAGCACACATCGCTGTGTGTGAAGCCGCAGGAGCGAGGAACATCTCCTACCGGCGTCACTGCGGCTTCCGTAGGATATGCGGAAGGAAGGAGGTGGGCGGGATGTTTACATCCCACTCATCTCCGCCCCTCCGCTCCGATTGGCCGCCTGCCGTGTGACGTCGCAGTGACGCCGCACGACCCGCCCCCTTAACAAGGAGGCGGGTCGCCGACCAGAGCGACGGTCGCAGGGCAGGTGAGTCCATGTGAAGCTGCCGTAGCGATAATGTTCGCTACGGCAGCTATCACAAGGATATCGCCGCTGCGACGGGGGCGGGGACTATCGCGCTCGGCATCGCAGCATCGGCCTGCGATGTCGCAGCATGCAAAGTACCCCTAACAGCAAAGTAATTAATCCATAACAGTAAATGATAACTATTAGTAATACATTATTATTGAATAAATGCATTATTCATATAATAGAGCAAACAGAAAAAGAATATAATGGACATTATATTTATAATTTATAAAAATCGTTGATGGTAAGTGCATTGTTATTCTTCGTAGATTGAAAATTGTTAGATTTGTGCACATATTTACAACTTGTACACCTTCTCGCTCCACATTTATAAGAACCTGTGCCCCCTCGAATGCCGCCGGTGACTTGGCTTACCCAACAGCCGATTTCCGGCCCTCACAGCCTTAGACAGTCCCCGCACTGTCCCTGGGTGTTTAACCCCCTAAATTCCGCAATCAACTTTTGAGGAGTCTAGTTTAAAAAATGAGATCACTTGTTGGGGAGCTTCACTGTTTAGGCACATCAGGGGCTCTCCACATGATTCCAGGCAATTTTGCACTCAAATGGTACTCCTTCCCTTCTGAGCCCTGCCATACGCCCAGATGATTTCCACCACATATGGGGTATCTGCGTACTCAGGAAATATTGCACAATAAATTGTATGGTACATTTACTGCTGTTAGGGTGCGTGCCCACGATCAGTTTTTGCAGCGTTTTGGATGCAGCATACTTCAGCTGCATCCAAAATGCTGCATTGTGCAGTACAAGCATAGTGGATGGGATTTCTAGAAATCCTGTGCCCACTGTGCTTGTTTTTTCTCCAGCAAACACAGACCTGTGGTACGTCTTTTCAGACCGCAACATGTCAATTCTTTGCTGCGGATTCACATGCGTCTTCCGTTGGGAGAACACAAGCATGAGACCGCAGCACACTGAATCCTGATCGTGGGTAAAAGCAGTTACGGCCTCCTGCTTTCTCCTGCAGAGGAGACTCGCAGACCCACAGGCCAGAACCCGCTGCGTCCAGGATGCAGTGAATCAATTTTCACAGCTCAACGTTCTAAAATTCTGTGAAGCACCTGGGGTTTGCTCATTAAATATCTAGATAAATTCCTTGAGGGGTCTAGTTTCCAAAATGGGGTAACTTGTGAGGAGCTCCTCTGTTTAGACAAATCACGGGCTCCCCAAATGCGACATGGTGTCTACTAACGATTGCAGCTATTTTAGCATTCAAAAACTGAAATGGCGCTGCTTCCCTTCTAAGCCCTGACGTGCGCCAAAAAGGTTTATTTCCACCACATATGAGGTATCAGCGTACATAGGAGAAATTGCACAACAATTTGTATCGTGCAACATTTTATGGCTATTTTACTATGGATAGCACATCACATTACAAAACATGGATGAGAATGGTGTCTTTATGGACAGGAGCACAAGACCATCTAGGTCACCCTCTTAAAGAAAAGTATGGGAATCTTAGAGGCCCCCTTGGTTATCTAAGTAGTCTCCTAACCAAAAACCTACTGTATTTTGCGGATTATAAGATGCTCCGGATTATAAAATGCACCCCAAATTAAGAGAAAAAAAAGTAAAAAAAAATATGTGGTCCGTTTTATAATCCTGTGGTGTCTTACCAGGGGGCCCCAGCGTGGGTGGAGCTGGGTGACAGGGAGCGGCAGCAATGGGGGAGCAGGGTCTCAGAAGGCAGTGGCGGTGATGGAGCAGGGTGATCCTATGTGCTACTCGCTGCAGACGCTGTGACAGCAGGAGGAACATCCAGAAACTGTCGGCGGTGCAGGCTTCAAAGAAATGGAAACCGAGATCTCATCTGCGCATGCGCCAGCTCTGGTCACCATTTTCCTTAAGACTGCTGCTAGGAGTCCAATGGGGGGGGGTGGCGCATGCGCAGACGAGATCTTGAGCTGAGAACTCCATCTGTGCACGCGCCGACTCTGGGCGCCATTATTTGAAGCTGCACCGCTGACATTTTGAGGATGGCGGCCCCTGTGCTGCAGTACAGCGCCCAGCACCAGCCACAGCACAGCAGCAAGCACCGACTGCAGCACTGCCCATCGCGCACAACCCATCCGCAGCATAGCACTCAGCCTGTCCATTGCGCAGCACAGCCTCCAGTAACCATTCTCCACCACCCCCCGGTACGGTAGATTCGGAATTTAAGATGCACGCCTCATTTTCCTATCAGTTTTTTGGGAGGAAAAGTGCATCTTATAATCTGAAAAATACGGTACTTTCTAAGCCGTATGGGAGACAAAGAGTTTAAAAAAACATTAATAAAACATTTAAAAAACACTGGCATTTCTTGAATTGGTTTCCACTTGAAAACATTGTCATTTTTTCTGGTGTTGCGTTTTTGTTGCATTTTCAGCATAGATTTGGTGTGAAAAATGTACAGCTTTCTACTGCACCAGCAAAGTGCATAACATTTCTGACGCCTCCTGTACACATCGCTCATTTTTTTCCTTGCAAATTTGCAGCATCTCTCAATTCTTGCAGTGTTTTTACAGTATATGTCACCATAATATTGAATAGGAAAAATATGCAACAAAAACACATGTATTTTCCGTAGAGTTTTTCCTGCCAACACATCAGGATTTGCAGCAGAATTTTCTTTCACTTTAAGCAGGACTCTTTAACCCCTTAAGGACTGGGCGATGTTTTGCGTTTTCATTTTTTACTCTCTTTATTCCAAGAGCCATAACTTCTTTTTATTTTTCCATCAGCATAGCTGTGTGAAGGCTTGTTTTTAACGACACCATCCATTTTATCATGTGATGTACTGGGACGCGGGAAAAAAAATCCTATTGTGTCGAAATAGCAAAAAAACGGCAGTTGTGTTTTATATCTTTTATTTACAGCATTCATTTTATGGTAAAAATGACCTGGCAATATGATGCTCCAGGTCGGTGTAATTCCAAAAATACAAAAACGCATAGATTTGTTTTATTTAAGTGGTGAAAAACTTCAAAAATTTGAAAAAAAAATCAATCAAAATAATATTGCTCCCTGAGCAAATGTTTTTAGTGATTTCATTTTGAGTTAAATAGGATCTTTTGGTAGCATGTTCTTACATTTTTATTGTTGTTACGGATGCCCAAAAAATGGTATTCTAGTGCTTTTATTTTTTTTCTCCTTACACCATTTACTGATCACATTAACTTATTTTAGATTTTGATAGATCGGGCTTTTACGAACTCACTGATACCAAATACGTGTATATTTTTAAATTAATTTATTAACTTTAATTGGGGAAAGTGGATTGATTTGAACTTTTAGATTTTTTTCATATTGATTTTATTTTTTTAATTTTCACTTTAATAGCTTCTTCAGGGAACTTGAACCTGAGATGACCCAATCGCTTGTGCTATACAGTGTGTCCACCCATATCCTGTCCATCGCCATTAACTTGAGAACGGCGGCAGCTATAGGCATAGAAGTGGTGTCTAGGTATAGTAAAGTATCCATGCGCTACGCAATGAAACCACCTATAGTGCCACCTGGTGGAAAACAACGGAGTTAGCATTTTTATCTCGAAAACGGAACGAGATAGAGAAATAAAGTGAATTACAAAGTTGTAGGGCATCATCAATTCAATAAAAATCAATACCTTGCATACAGAAATGCTACCGTATGATTAGAACGTGTAAAACTCACAAGGCTCGGACGTGAAGTGATACCTCATGGAGACCTTCCTACAAGTCATTGGGTATGGTGGCTGCGTGGAGTGGCCTCCACGCTCACCTGACCTGACCCCATTGGACTTCTTTCTGTGAGGTCACATCAAACAGCAGGCGTATGCGACCCCTCAACCAACATTACAGGACCTACGACGACGTATCACAGATGCTTGTGCAAACGTGTCACCTACCATATTGCACAACGTGCAGCAAGATACAGTATGCTGTCCAGAGTCCAGATGTGCATTGCAGCTGACGGTAGCCACTTTGAGCATCAAAGTTAAATGAGCGCCATAAGCGTGACCAGCATTCAATGTTTTGGGGGGGTCATGGGTTTCATATCATAGCATTTCTGTATGTAAGGTGTCGATTCATATTGAATTGATGATGCCCTACAATTTTTTAATTCACTTTTTTTCTCTATCTTGTTCCGTTTTCAAGATAAAAATGCTAACTCCATTGTTTTCCACCAGGGGGCGCTATAGGTGATTTCATTGCGTAGCGCATGGCTACTTTACTATACCTAGACACCACTTCTATGCCTATATATGCTGCCGTTCTCAAGTTAATGGTGGTGGACAGGATATGGGTGGAAACACTGTATAAATTAATGCCACAATAATGCTGTATATAGCATAAATCATAGTCTCCTATGAACGCCAGCCATGAGCTGGCTTTCAGAGGAGTAGCATCATGAGAGACAGAGGGGTCTTATGCAGACTCCTGGCTGTCATGGCAAGCCATCGGCGGCCCACAGGAACTCTGATGAGAACAGCGTGTACCACTGCTGGCAAGCTGTTAATGTCACTGTCACAGATACCAGCAGCATTTAAGAGGTTAACAGCTGTAGGTGGAGCAGAGTTTGTTGGAGCTAGATTATGGCTAGAGTCACAAGAGCGTATAGGAAAATCAGTCCGAGTTTCATCCAGAAAAGTGGGGCGATTTCTTTCTCACCTGTCATCCATGTGCAATCCGTTTTTTTTAGTCAGCAGCTATTAATCATTTACAGGACCATTTATAGTTTCCTATGCTACAGAATTGTAATGTATCTGTAAAAATCCGATGCTATACTGTGGCTTTGTATCTATTTTTTTTTTCTTCCACTTATTCGATTTCAGAGTGAAATCACAGAATGCAGCGATTTTTTTTTCACAGATTGTCAGTAAAAAAATAATCGGTCATCAGCCTTGTCCCATTGAGTAACATTGGTCCAAGTTTCAGCCAATTAAAAAAATCAGATAGCACTAAGAGTGCGTGTGAGCCCTGCGGAGACTCGTGGACCCATAGGTCAGTACTCGCTGCGTCCAGGACGCAGTGAGTCCTGATTGTGGGCACATACCGTAAGGCTATGTCCGCACGTTGCTTTTTACCTGCTTTTTTGCTGCTTTTTCAACTGCAGCGTTTAATGCCAAAATGGTTGTGTTCTGCTTTTCAAGCAAAGTCTATGGGAATTTGGGTTTCTTGTCCGCACTATGCAGTTCAAACTGCAGCCTTTTTGTGGCAGAACTTCGGTCAAAAACTCAGCTTTGCAGTGCAAAACCTAAATGGCAAAAACAACTGACATGTGAATTATTTTTGCCATTTGGGTTTTGCACTGCAAAGCTGAGTTTTTGACCGAAGTTCTGCCACAAAAAGGCTGCAGTTTGAACTGCATAGTGCGGACAAGAAACCCAAATTCCCATAGACTTTGCTTGAAAAGCAGAACACAACCATTTTGGCATTAAACGCTGCAGTTGAAAAAGCAGCAAAAAAGCAGGTAAAAAGCAACGTGCGGACATAGCCTAAGGGAGCATCTTGTAAGTGTTGCCCTGAGCTGAGATATTGATTACCTATGTTTAGGACAGAACATCAGTGTCAGAGAGGTAAGGGTCCCACAGCTGACACACACACTGCCTGATGTACACAGTGCTATAATAGCATAGCACCATACTTTACATAGTGCCCGTTTCCAGATACTACAGCTCAGCTCCTATTCATTTCAATAGAAACATTGCTGCAGTACCTGAAATGGCCACTTCACATAGTGCAGCGCTGTGCTGTTCTGCTCTGTATACGGTTTACATCCGGATCTGATAACAGCTGTTCGGATTGTGGGGGATGATATTGATGGCCCCTTTAATAATCGTAGATGTGCGTCCTTGTTTGCATGTTTATACTCTGCTTCACTAAGCTTTGCTAGTAGTCATCTGGTTCTTATAACCTTCACTAATAAGCTTCCTGTTTCATTTTTAGCTCCCAGGGTGGAGCTTATCCGTATACGCTGCGACATTCCTCATGTATTTGTGGTAAGGACGTATCTCTCAGATAACGCCTGTAATCACTCGTTCAAGTTCAGTTGCAATCAAAATTAGTCAACATTCATTGATTATTTAGGATTATTAGCAACATTTACAAACTTTCTGCTGTTTGCAATAAACCAACCAAATAAGAGCAATTTACATGGCTGAATACAACTAAAATCACAAGTGGCTGTCCAAATTCAACACAATATACCACTTTTATTACTAATGCAGTCTATGAATATTTCAACCCCTTTATGACAAGCGTTTTTAGTTCTTAGTAGCCTTTGGCTGTTATGACCTGCTGAAAACGTGACACATAACCAAACACTAGAAATATCAAAAAACTGACCCGCACATCCAACAAATGTGAACAGGTGCTAACTGAAAAAACATAGTAACTATAAATGCATACAGTTGCACACTGAAAAAGCCAAAAATGTACGAGGGAAAATATGGCACTGCATTACTGCGAAAGAGAGATATTTAGTTTATGTATTGGCCAATGCATGTAAGCCCGGACACCAACGGCAAGGTATATCTCTGTAACCAAACACTAGCATCTGGCAGCATTCCTGAGATATCTTAGCTCATTCCTCCTGGAAAATGGTTCCAGTTGACCAATATTCTTGGGTTGTCAAGACCTGGGGTATAATGATTAGGGATGATCGAATACCACAAATATTCGGCTTCGCGAATAGGTCGCCGCTATTCGAGAAGATTCAATGCGCAATGTGAGTCTATGGGAAACCCGAATAACAACTATTTGAGCTTCCCATACACTTACATTGCGCATCGAATATTCGCATAGCGGCAACCTATTCGTCGGATATTTGCGAAGGCGAATATTCTGGTATTCGATCATCCCTAATAATGATCCTAGCTGTAGGGGATGTGAATGGGTCCTGAGGAAAAAGGGTACTGTCCGGATCCCCAGGCAGGCACTGCTTTTAACTGTATCTGCATTTTCATGACGTGGATACAGTTAAATAATATGGTAGAGCAGAGAGACCTTGGCTCCCTGTTTTGTCAATATCTTTTGTAAGTCACAGACTGCTTAAGGCCTATGGTCTATCAGAGCTCGGAGGTGAGTGGAGGCAGCCAGGTAACACAATTAGGTCACATTATCACTCTGCCTGTGCCTGGTTGCATAGAGGAGGAAAGATGTAAGTACAGCTAAGGGGCTCCATATTACTTGCAATATTGATTGTACATCAGCTTTTTAATGCATGCTATACAGGGTACTGTTATAGGTACTTTCTTCATGACAGGTGATTTTATTTGTCTGTATGTATCCTACTCTATAATTTAAATGGTTAAATGGGTTAAAAATGGATGTCAGGCTGTTTAATGTATAGACATATAGATGAGTGGATCAGGCAAAATTTGAATACACATGTTCACACATTTTTTCCCAGGAAATTTCATTTTGGAGAAATGCTTCTGTGCAAATTTAATGTCCCCTATGAAATGACAAAAGAGCATAAGAAACAAAAGATGTAGAAATGAAAAGAAAAGTCCATATGCTCACCTTACCGCTCACCTCTCCAGCCCCTTCTCTCCTTACCGCTCACCTCTCTAGCCCCTCCTCTCCTTACCGCTCACCTCTCTAGCCCCTCCTCTCCTTACCGCTCACCTCTCCAGCCCCTCCTCTCCTTACCGCTCACCTCTCCAGCCCCTCCTCTCCTTATCGTCACCTCTCCAGCCCCTCCTCTCCTTACCGCTCACCTCTCTAGCCCCTCCTCTCCTTACTGCTCACCTCTCCAGCCCCTCCTTTCCTTACCGCTCACCTCTCCAGCCCCTCCTCTCCTTATCGTCACCTCTCCAGCCCCTCCTCTCCTAACCGCTCACCTCTCCAGCCCCACCTCTCCTTACCGCTCATCTCACCAGCCCCTCCTCTCCTTATCGTCACCTCTCCAGCCCCTCCTCTCTTTATCGTCACCTCTCCAGCCCCTCCTCTCCTTATCGTCACCTCTCCAGCCCCTCCCCTCCTTATCGTCACCTCTCCAGCCCCTCCTCTCTTTATCGTCACCTCTCCAGCCCCTCCTCTCCTTATCGTCACCTCTCCAGCCCCTCCCCTCCTTATCGTCACCTCTCCAGCCCCTCCTCTCCTTACTGCTCACCTCTCCAGCCCCTCCTCTCCTTACCGCTCATCTCTCCATTCCCTCCTCTCCTTACCGCTCATCTGTTCAGCCCCTCCTCTCCTTACCGCTCACCTCTCCAGCCCCTCTTCTCCTTATTGTCACCTCTCCAGCCCCTCCTCTCCTTACCGCTCACCTCTCCAGTCCCTCCTCTCCTTACCGCTCACCTCTCCAGCCCCTCCTCTCCTTACCGCTCACCTCTCCAGCCCCTCCTCTCCTTACCGCTCACCTCTCCAGCCCCTCCTCTCCTTACCGCTCACCTCTCCAGCCCCTCCTCTCCTTACCGCTCACCTCTCCAGCCCCTCCTCTCCTTACCACTCACCTCTCCAGCCCCTCCTCTCCTTATAGTTATCTCTCCAGCCCCTCCTCTACTTACCGCTCACCTCTCCAGCCCCTCCTCTCCTTACCGCTCACCTCTCCAGCCCCTCCACTCCTTACCGCTCACATCTCGAGCTCCTCCTCTACTTACCGCTCACCTCTCCAGCCCCTCCTCTCCTTACCGCTCACCTCTCCAGCCCCTCCTCTCCTTACCGCTCACCTCTCCAGCCCCTCCTCTCCTTACCGCTCACCTCTCCAGCCCCTCCACTCCTTATCGTCACCTCTCCAGCCCCTCCTCTCCTTACCGTCACCTCTCTGGCCCTCACCGCATCTTCAGAATACCATGCCTCTCATGCTTAACTGGATGGGTGATGCAGGATGCAGAGTGGCCAGAGAGTAAGTATAAGAATTTTTTGATATATGTTTTCATAGCCATGTACAGTTCAAAAAAATACATTTTGCATTAATCCATGTGGAAGAAAATTATGAAGAAATCTAAGTTTGGCTAATGTGGATTTTTGTACAATTCCATTCCATGAATACGACCACTAGCAACTAACTGTCACTATAGGAGTGGTCATAACCACCACCGTGCGGAGCTGCCGCTCAACCACCGTGCGGAGCTGCCGCCCCACCACCGTGCGGAGCTGCCACCCCACCACCGTGCGGAGCTGCCGCCCGACCACCGTGCGGAGCTGCCGCCCAACCTACACCCCACCTACTGTCTCCTCCCCAAAATCCTTTAGAATGGATGCCCGCAAGGGTAGGGCCCTCTTCCCTCTGTACCAGTCTGTCTATTGAAACTTGTTTATGTATTCCGTATGTAACCCCTTCTCATGTACAGCACCATGGAATCAATGGTGCTCTATAAATAAATAATAATAATAATAATAATACCTAACCTACTATACTGCCCTGCACATGAGGTAGGAGACGGCTATATCAGAAGAACTATACTAAATTTCTAATTGGAGGTATTTGCTAAAATTATTATTATTACACCTATATTTTGGAATAGGATCGTGGAGATGGGAATACCCCTTTAAACTTGTTAATTACATATTCACTTATGCAATTACTATCAGCAGTCTTATTTTATTCCTATCTGTGCCATTAGTATTTACTGTATATCCATTTAATGTTTTGCTGTGTTAAAACATTGTTGTTAAGAAATATTCAGTTTTCTTAGCCATATTAACGGAAATACATTTTAATAGAATAAAAGGTGTCTGTTTTCTCCTAAACCACATATTAAAATACTTAAACAGTTATAAAGTAACTGTAAAAAAAACAAAACGACAAAACAGCAGTATACATTTTATTGTAAAAATGGCTAAGAAAACAACCTTTATTTTTGAGTAACTCCATAATTTGGAAAAAATACATTAAAAAATCCACTTGAAATTCCACATGAATATCTTGCAGACCAGGATGTGAAGGAGAACAATAATTTAGTTGCTGACCGAAATTACATTGTATTGGAATGAATATACATTTTATTTTTAGTAACATGATATGTAATTTAACTATGGCGTTATATTACCTGCCACAACCAACCTAGTAGGTGTCACTGCTGTATTACTCTTCTCTGCTCATATGTTGGAGGCACTACAAAAGTTCTCCTCGTATTAAATATATGATGCAATGAAACTTGCAGTGATTCATAAGTATATTATCTGAATACATATAATGACACTGCGACTAGGTTAAAGATCAGGTTACAAAACCTGGCAGTCCAACGGTCAATGGTGATTTCTGTACTGTAGATGTATGCAATGCAATCCACAATGTTACAGGAGATACTGTAAAGATTGTAGAGTGTAAGTTCCCAGTATCCTGAAATGACAGTCTGTACGGCCCCTTATTCTATACTAATATATCATCCATTATCCTGCTTAGAGAGACCACTGCCATTAATGAATACTGTTTAAAGGGTGTACTTAAGGGGGCTTTACACGCTGCGACATCGCTAATGCGGAGTCGTTGGGGTCACGGAATTTGTGACGCACATCCGGCCGCATTAGCGATGCTGCTGCGTGTGACACCGATGAGCAATTTTGCATTGTTGCAAAAACGTGCAAAATCGCTCATCAGTGACATGGGGGTCCATTCTCGATTATCGTTACGGCGGCGTTACGTTGCAGCAGTAACGATGTAGTTCGTCGCTCCTGCGGCAGCACACATCGCTATGTGTGACACCGCAGGAACGAAGAACCTCTCCTTACCTGCCTCCCGGCCGCTATGAGGAAGGAAGGAGGTGGGCGGGATGTTCCGGCCACTCATCTCCGCCCCTCCGCTTCTATTGGGCAGCCGCTCAGTGACGTCGCTGTGACGCCGCACGGACCGCCCCCTTAGAAAGGAGGCGGTTCGCCGGTCACAGCGACGTCGCCGGGCAGGTAAGTATGTGTGACGGGTCTGCGCGATGTTGTGCGGCACGGGCAGCGATTTGCCCGTGTCGCACAACAGATGGGGGCGGGTACCCACGCTAACGATATCGGGACCGATATCGCAGCATGTAAAGTAGCCTTTAGGTTACAAATATAGTGAGATTTCCTACAGAGCATTGGGCAGAGCATCACATTTTCACCTTCTTCTCCATGGTCCAGCTCTGATGCTCATAGTAGGTGCTCTCAGCATGGTCACTCTGACCGGTGTGCCACACACAGCAAGCTGCGCTGCCTGTTCCCATGCCTTTCTACCATAGCTGGAATTCACTTTTTTCAGAAACTTGTGTTACAATAGCTCTTCTGTGGGATCGAACCAAACAGACCAGCCTTTACTTTCCATGCACTGAACCTTGGGTGATCCTGTCACCGGCTTAGGCTATGTTCACACTTTCGTTGTTTTCCATCAGTCACATGCGTTGCTTGATGCATGTGACTGATGCGTTTTATAACGGGTGAGAAGAAATGGAATGGATTGTCATGAAAAAGCGGATTCCGTTGGTGAAATGATTTCAGTATAAAAACGAGAGATAGAGCGAGCGAGAGAGAAGCAGGAATGAATTCACAAGATTTCAAACCTACATCTGGACATACTGGGCATGCTCAGTAGAGCGGGACGGAATCCTGCACTGGAATCTGTCGCTTGACGCATAACAACGGAATCTTGCACCATAGACATACACTATGCCTCATGACGGATTACGATGGAATCATGATGGCTGCGTTTTTTTGCTGCTAGAAAAAACGTTACATTCTACGTCCCACCCGCCAGACGTTCAGTCACTAAACGACTCATCAGCCGTGCGGTGGGTGCAACGCAAGGTCGTCAGTCACAATCCGCCGCTCATACAAGTCTATGGGAAACAACAGAATCCGTTAAACAGATTGCGTTGTTTCTCAGAGCGCTGGATTGTGACTGATACAAAATAACGGAAGTGTGAACATAGCCTTAGTTACTGTCCTTTCTTGGAGCACTTTTAGGCCATGTGCGCATGTTGCGTTCTATTCCGCAGTGTGTAAGTCACTGCTTTTGCATCTCAGAACGCAGCCGAAAAAGCTGCGTTCTGAGATGCATTCGACAGAACGCAAGGTGCGCACATTCCTGGAGAATTCATGCGTTCTGGATGCTTGCTCTGCCATAGACACAGTGGGAAAAGCATCCAGAACGCACATTTTTCACAGTGCGGTCCCACTCGGCTCTGCAGCATCCCCATAGACTTGCAACAGAGCCGAGTGGGACCGCACTGTCAAAAAGAGCATGGCTGGCTGCGAGATAGTGCTGCGCGATCAGATTGAACTCACCCGACTTCATTGTGATCGCGCGGCTCTGTGCGTGTGCCGTGGCTTGTTTTGTGGTGACACGTGAAGGACTCACCTGTGATCGCAAAGTGACTGCAGTGAGCCGCGCGATCAGCTGTGCTTTCACTCAGTTACTCGCGGCCACAGCTGCAGTTCTCCACCTGAGAGCGGTGGCCGCGAGTAACCTCAGTGACAGCACAGCTGATCGCACGACTCACTTCAGTTGCTGCATGGAGCTCACAGGAGAGGCGGTGTACTACCGCTCCTGTCAGCTTCTGATGTAGCAGAGCTGAAAGCATCGTGGGACCTTGCGTGGATTACGTCGGACCTGGAGTTGTTTTTGAGGGGTTAATAAAGTGGTGAAAGAGGGTGTTTTTTTGTCTTTCATTCCAAATAAAGGATTTTTTGGATGTGTGTGTTTATTTTATTTAACTTACAGGTTAATCATGGAAGGTACCTCGGGGAGACACCTGCCATGATTAACCTAGGACTTAGTGGCAGCTATGGGCTGCTGCCATTAACTCCTCATTACCCCGTTTGCCATCGCACCAGGGAAATTCGGGATGAGCCGGTTAAAGTCCCAGGAAGGTCACATCTAATGGATGCGGCAATTCTGGGCGGCTGCTGGCTGATATTGTTAGGCTGGGGGGCTCTCCATAACGTGGAGCTCCCCATCCTGAGAATACCAGCCTTCAGCCATGTGGCATTAGCCTGGCTGGTATCCAAATTGGGGGGACTGCACGGCGTTTTTTATTTCAATTATTTTTTTATTTTTTTTTTACTGCTCGATATAGACATGCCCACCGGCGGCTGTGATTGGTTGCAGTGAGACAGATGTCATAGTCTGACTGCAGCCAATCATAGGCGCCGGTGGGCGGAGGAAGCAGGGAATACTTGATGGATTAATGAGCGGCCGGCATTTTCAAAAGAGGAGAAGCCGCCACAGTGTGAACGCCGTGCAGCGCCGCGCCGATGATCGTAGATCGGTGAGTATGAGAGAGGGGGTGGGAGGGAGAGACCGACATGGACAGAGAGAGATAGAGACATAGAGAGAGAGAGACTGACCGACAGACAGAGAGAGACCGAAAGACCTGCCTTTGTTATGTTAAAAAAACTCATCGCAAGACTGCTTCACAATTTGGCAGTGTTTTTCTACAACTCATTGATTTCAATGGGTGTAGAACGCAGCCAAAATGGCAAAAACAATTGACATATTGCTTCTTCAAACGCAGAGATTTTGACAAATTTTTGACAATCAAATAGCTGAGTTTCAAAAAGCATCGTGCGCACAGATTTTGCATGATTCTCATAGACTTTGCTGGGGAATCAGAGCGCATGCATTTTGTCAATGACACAGTGCAGTTGTAAACGCAGCCAACACACAGAAAAAAACACAACGTGCGCACATGGCCTTAGTGTATGTACCCATATTGAGTATTTGGTGCAGAAATTTTCTGCATCAAATTTGCATTTTCTGGCAGAAAAACAAGTGATGCATTTTTCCCATGCTTTTTTCATAATGAATGGGTGGATGGGCTGAAAAACTCAGGCAAAAACGCACCAAGAATGGACATGCTACAGATTATTTTCTGCACCCTTTGACAGCACATGTGCGCGTCAAATCGCTGCAGAAACACTGCATAATGGATGCAGTTTTTTTGTACAAAAAAAGCCGATGTCATGTGCTCGGGATGCTGCCCCCACCATAGACTGAGTAGGAGCTGCATCCATAGTGCACAAATTATTGACATGCTCATTGTATGAACGCACAGATTTGGGTCAAAATTTTAGCATCCAAATCGCTGCGTTCATAAAAGTATTGTGCGCATGTATCATGCACAATCTACATAGATTGTGCAGGGGACGCAGGACGCATGCATTTACGCTGCAGTGCAATACGCAACGTAAATGCATGTAAGTACGCAACGTGCGCACTGCGCACGAGTCCTTATTCTGTATAGTCAGTGTGTTAGAGCATTTGAGGGACATTACTGCCTAGAAACCCCATTTTAAGTTGAAGTTAAAAAATACAGGTGGATGCGCACCTTCTAATCAGTTTGGTCTTTAATACCTATCTGTAGCCTAGTCCAAAGAAGTAAAATGGAAGAAAGCACTCGGACAGGAATGATGCCTCAAAGTGCATGCCGGCTATTATTGAAAAGGGCAAAGTATCTCTGAAAGGTGTGATCACTGGATGAAAAGACTTTTAATTGCAAACATTTCTGACTTAAGGCCGCTTTACACGCTACGACATCGCTAGCAATTGCTAGCGATGTCGAGCGCGAAAGCACCCGCCCCTATCGTACATGCGATATTGTGTGATCGCTGCCGTACCGAACACTATCGCTACGGCAGCGTCACACGCACATACTTGCTCTGCGACGTCGCTGTGACCGGCGAACCGCCTCCTTTCTAAGGGGGCGGTTCGTTCAGCGTCACAGCGACATCACAGCAGCGTCACCGAACCGCCGCCCAATAGAAGCGGAGGGGGCGGAGATGAGCGGGACGTAACATCCCGCCCACCTCCTTCCTTCCTCATTGCGGGCGGCCGCAGGTAAGGTGAGGTTCCTCGTTTTTGCGGTGTCACAGATAGCGATGTGTGCTGCCGCAGGACCGACTAACTACTTTGTACACCGAGCAGCAGCGATATTCAAGAATAGGGGGGCATGTCACCGATGAGCGTTTTTGACCGTTTTTACGACGATTCAAAATCACTCATAGGTGTCACACGCAAAGACATCGCTAAAGCGACTGGATGTGCGTCACAAATTCCGTGACCCCAGCGAGATCGCTTGAGCGATCAGGTGACTTTTTAACCCTGTATATTTTGGATGCGTCAAAAACGAAGCATCTTACATTTCCAGCTAAGTGGATGGGTTTTATAGAAATCTCCTGCCTACTGTGCTTCTTTTTTAGTCAACGTAAACTGACCTGCGGTGGGTGTTTCAAATCCGCAGCATGTCAATTTCTCTTGCCGGTACGCTGACTTTTCCCCATAGGGTATGATTCCACTTGCGTATGACTCACGTGAGTCTCGTATCGGTATCACCCAGGATGGCGCACAATCTCCTGACAGGTGCGGGTCGGCTGCATGTATTTCCATGCAGCTGAGATGCTCCTGTCAAGAGAGTGTGCGCCGTGCCGGGTGATACCGATGCAAGACTCAAATGAGTCATACGCAAGTGGAATCATACCTATAGACTTATATTAGATGTGGAAAATCTGCAGGTAAAAAAAACCCATGAACTTTTTAGTGTTTGTCTGCAGTGGAAACATGTCAAAAACATAAAATCTGCAAATAAATCATATCAATAAAGTTTTCTTAAAGCCTAATACCTGGAACTAATAAAAAACTAAGCAGCTTTACTTAAACCATGAGATACCAACAAAAGACAAAAACAACCGTCAAAAACACAATAAAAATGCATGTAAGAAAAAGCACTCAAAAACGCAATGGATAAAATCCTCAAAAACTACTGATTAGGAGATGCTTTACACCATTCATCTATCCACCACAAGCTCAGAACTGTGCACAATATTGGATATGGTTTTGATCAGTGTAAAGGGTGCTTTACACGGTGCAACATCGCTAGCGATCTCGTTAGCGATGTAAAACGCCAGATCGCACAAACGATATGCCGAGATCGCACATGTGACCGGCGCTACAAAAAATTACCTATGTGCGATCCTGGCAAATCTTATCTGCAATCTGGCATGTCACATCGCTAGCGATGTCGCAGCGTGTAAAGCACCCTTAAGTTATGCAGTTTTTAGAATGATGTCACCAGGGTCGCGACTAGGAATTTCAGGGCCCCATGGCAAAATTTTGGGGCCCCCTTGAGGCTCTGCCCAGGCTCCACTCCTCAAACCCTCCACAGTCTGGCGCCACTCTTGTAAAAAAAAAAAAATAATATAATAATAATAAAATAAATAAATAAATACAAAAATAATATATATATATTCACACACACACACAACCTCTACAGTATCACCCTTTAAATGGTGAAGATGGAGATGTTAAACATTTAAAGCGCACATGATATTACATTTTGGTACATTTTTTTCTAATATGTTTTAGGATCGGTTATTCATAGCAGATCTGTAGGTGTCTCAGAACCCAGATCTCCACCGATCCGCTCAGAATGAAAAGGCCTAAAACAAATAAAAAAAATCTCCCAAATGTTTACTAAGGCTATTTTCAGATAGGATTTGCGCCTACACTTAGTGGCTCTGTTGGGACTTGTGTAAAAAGCAAAACAGGATTCTGGAGAATGTAGTGACGGTCTTGTTCACAGTAATGGCAGAGTCAATGTGATGTCAGATACAGTATAATTTTCAGCCATATAATCATAGCTGAGGCGGGCGGCAAGACACGGACTTTATGTGACTGCAAGCTGACGAATTGTACAGCGTGTGGTGTGCATACTATCATGATTCCCTGTATGAGCTGGCGGTCACATGACCTCATACATGTGATTTGTATACTTACAATCCCATGCCTTACTAGATTCAGCTGGCTTCACTCAATTTCCATTTATTTAGAGAAGCTGATCACATTTAGTCGGCATGTGATTGCAAGTATAGAAATCGCACGCACAAGGTCACCACTTTCCTGCATCAGAAAATCATATTAGCATGTGCACCACAAGCCGTCACGATTTGGCAGTCACATATAGCGAATGCAGACTCTTGTTCCAAGTCTGGACAAACCCTTTAAGGGCATTGACGGTATGTTTGGTCTTATACTGTTGCAAAATAAATTTGGAGCCAATGAGATGCTTCCTTGATCGTCTTACAAACGAAAATATCCAACACCGCACACGGTGACTCCATCTGCATCATCATAGTCAATGGCCCTATCAGTGTCTATGCCCAAATGCTGTTTTTCAGGGGTACATCCCGAGGGAGCCACTGGATGAATGATCAAGCGCTTTGTGAACTTAGCCTTAAGCGGGCTTTACACGCTACGATATATCTAATGAGATGTCGGCGGGGTCACGTCGTAAGTGACGCACATCCGGCATCGTTAGTGGTATCGTAGCGTGTGACAGCTATGAACGAGCAGAAATACTCACCTTCTCGTTCATCGCTGACACGTCGCTCATTTTCTAAAAATCGAACGTCCTGTTGTTCATTGTTCCCGAGGCAGGACACATCGCTCCATGTGACACCCCGGGAACGATGAACTGCCCCTCCGCTTCTATTGGCCGGCCGTTGTGTGACGCCGAACGTCCCTCCCCCTTCAAGAAGTGGATGTTTTCCGCCCACAGCAAGGTCGTTTGGAAGGTAAGTGCGTGTGACGGGGGAGTTACAGCATTGTGCGACACGGGCAAGAAATTGCCCGTGCCACACAAACGATGGGGTTGGGTGCGATCGAAAATGCACGGGCACCCGACTGCTGACCGCACACAGCAACCGGCTGACGCCCGCACACAGCAACCGGCTGACGCCCGCACACAGCACCCGGCTGACGCCCGCACACAGCACCCGGCTGCCGCCCGCACACCGGACCCGGCTGCCGCCCGCACAAGCACCCGACTGCTGCCCGCACACAGCACCCGACTGCCGCCCGCACACAGCCACGGGTACCCGGCTGCCACCGCATGCAAGCACAGGTACCCGGCCTCCCGATCACCGCACAGACAGGACACCCAGGTACCGCTATATTCGGATTATAAGACGCACCCCCCATTTTCCTCCCAAATTTTTGGGAGGAAAAGTGCTTCTTATAAAGTGAAAAATACGGTACTTAGATAATGTATTGGCCAATGCATTTGAGCCCGGTAACCAACAAGGTGATCTCAGTATACAGGGAAACCCAACTTAAATGCTTCTGTCTGGCTTAAAAACCTACATGTCTGGGCAGAAAGGATCCAGCCATAAAGGAAGATCGACACGGCCTGGTTATAGGGCATTAGAATTGTAAAATTTGGCCTGGTCAGGAGGTGAAAACAGGATTTAGCAGAAAGGGGTTAAACAGTCAGTTGGTTCATTGCTGAAAAAAACTATTTTATTTGGTATGTGAATAAAGCTGATGTGCTCTCTGTCTCATTGACTTTCCACCAATCACCTTTGCTGTAAAGGCCTACATGCCTCTCCCTCTGTGTCAGTTCCTTAACTGTTATCAGTCCTGAAAAATCACAGTCCACATCCACAGGCAACACAAGACATTTTCACTTGTTCAAATACACCTTTATCACTATATTTGCATAAAGAGAAAACAGTGTAGATTTCAAAACAAGCATTGACAGACCATAAATGCCATAGAAGCAGACGCTCAGCAGTACGAAGGACAAAGCTTATGGACCAGAACTCTCACTTAAAGGGTTTAACAAACAAAGTTCATTTTAATCAATAGAGCTTGGAATAATGATACATTTCCACAATTGTAAATGTAAAACATTTTAAAAAATGTTTCTGTGTTGAGCTTATCATATATATGTGTCCCTGCTATGTACTGTGTAATGGCCGTGTCTGACTGTACAGGAACATGGTCTGATCATACCACAGGGGAGGGGAGGAAGTAAGATAGTATACAGAAATTACAGCAAGGGATTGCTAATATTTTTTTCTTTCATGTAAAACATGTTTTAAAAACAGGCAGGGAAATATTTTACCTCACAAAAAGAATCATCTATGATTCCCTGATGTAATGTCTGTTTACTCTTTGGCATCCTCCCCTGCCCAGGAGCTGTGGTATGATCAGACCATGTCCCTGTACAGTCAGACACGGCCATTACACAGTACATAGCAGGGGCACATATATAAGATTAGCTCAGCACAAGAATATATTTTTTTTTAAACACTCCTTATGGTGGAAATTATTATAACAAGAACTATTAATTAAAGCAAATTTTAAAATTAACTAACTTTATGGGAAAACCCCTTTAAGGAGGAGTGGACTCACACCCAGCATGATTGCCAATGTCATGTTGATCGGTAGCCAGCTCCCTGCAATTAGGCAGGAAGGAGGCGACTGTCAATCAGCATGCCATCAGCAGTAACAACCCGATAACAGCAGAGCGGAAGTAAAGCTGTTGCTCTGTTGATGCGATGTGAGCGAAAGCCACAGAATTGTCGGCAAGAAGCCGTCTGGGACCACTCTGTGCTGACAGAGCAGGCATGTACACTGGAGAGCATACATTGTTCTCTAATTTTGATCACTTGCTTTTTTCAGAAATAATGTAATCTACATTGATCAACATTTGAAGGTTTTTTTGTAAGGGGTGCACCATGCCACTACAACAGTGTTTTACAAAAGATCCAAAGTTCATCAACATTAAACCTTGATTTTGCCCAAAACGTGATCATAGAGAACAACAATGACTGTAGCACAGAGAAAGATAAGTACATTTTCTGAAGGTAAGAACAGTCACCAATCAGTAGGACGTGTACAGGCCTTTGCTTTGAATGACTTCAGCCCATCTGCAGCCACAGGACATCACTAGTCTCTCACACTGCTCTGGGGTGATTTTGGTCCACTTTTCTTTCAGCCTCTCCCACAGTTCTTTGACTGTTGTGGGCTTCTTGGCCATAACTTTGTTGCCAAAGATTTTCCAGAGGCATTGTTTAAATGTTTTCCATTTCAAGGAACCGCTACACCCATTTTGCTGTGTGACAGGGAGCATTGCCCTGCATGAAAATTGCTGGCTGATTGAGTGATGAATGCAAGTAAGGAACTACGTGTTGTTGATGAAGGTTCTGATCCACACTTGCAGTCACTCTGCCATGTGGCTATATGAGAGGTCCAACTCCTGCTGCAGAAAACATTCCCCAAACCATGACACGTTCTCTATCACCTTTCACTTCTTGTGAATAAACTGTGGAAACAAGAAGCGCAAATAGGGTCTTACCCCGGTAGCAATGGGGGAAAAAGAAAGAGATGGTGTTACTCACCTATAGGGGTTGTGACAGTCACAACACCTATAACCGCATGTATGTTATTAAATCCACGTCCCGGCAGCAGTCCCTCGGTAGGCAGATAACAGAGAGCAGTAGATGGAGGGTTTTCCAGCCGCGCCAAGGACCAGCCAATAAAGGTAGTAGATTAATGTTGCTTTTTATTCCATATACAGGTCAACGCGTTTCGGAAGGTACCCCTTCCTTCTTCAGGACCAACAGGCAAGAAAACATAAAATCTGCTGTACAAGGAATCGTTACAGCACTATATACCCCACTGATGACGTCATGATCCACCCACTTTTCAAAAAAATCGGCGGGAATCTATACATTTAAACTTCTAATGACGCAGTATTTCATAAACATCAAATATCATAATTAAAAACGTTTCTAACCATTTCTTTATATCCCAAAAGGAAGGGAGTGAACATAACAATTAAAATACACCAAATTATTGAAAAACTATAAAAAATATATATATATAATGTATCAAATAGAAACTTAACACAATGTGACCTCATCAAGCCAGCTGTACAACCGGATGTGAACAGTGGGTTCAAATACACTTCCAATTTCTTGATAACATACAGTAATGACAGTAGTTTGATTAGAGGTATTATCAAGAAACACTGGGGAATTCTTTTGAATGACCCTTTGAATTTGATGAAGATTGATACATCATAATTATGGTATTCCCAGAATTTCTAGTTATGATTTTTTAATACATTATATATATATATTTTTTATAGTTTTTCAATAATTTGGTGTATTAATGTGTTAACTTATTTATGGTCCATTTTAATGGTAATATGTTTTTATTTGGATCTGTTTATTCATGTTTTATATTTTTTATGATCCACTCAAATGTGAATATGGTTTTATATATATTTTTCGTCTTTGATTGGTCTACAGGTCGTAATAACGCGATTGTTTTATCTTTATTATATTGCTAATTTTAATATGTGGGGTGCCGGGGCAAATATGAAGTCCTGCACACTACATAGATCTCAACAGAATGAATATTAATACCGAGTCCATGAGATGTGTATGGGCAGACATGCGCATTATGATTTTTTCCCACGCTGTTGAACTTTCCTCACCCCTTCGTTGTGGTCGGTCTTTACACTTGCTACTTACCTAATTCAGACATGCGCGGTTCAATTTTTTCTCACGCTTTTTGACCTGATATAAACCCTCCTGATATCCAACAGTACTTTCACTCACTTGCACCTTTGTACACTGTTAATGGTGGGCGGTTATAATCTGGGGGAAATAACTACCCGTATCATATACAAGATCCTCTTTTTTTGTTTGATGCAGTCTACCCCGCTGAGAGGTGACAGCGCTCCGGATGTTCACATAGAGATGGCTCATCTCTTCAGGTTTTCTCTTCACGGTGTAGTTCGGGTTTTCCCTACAGCAAAACCCCTTTATTAAAACCTTTATTAAAGGGCTATTCTTTAAAAAGGGTTTCCTTCGTTTTCCTTTCTTTCCTTTCTCTATGTTTTTTACTTATTACTTATTCCCATCTCCTCGGGTTAAGGGGGATCTTTTTCCTGGACTCAAATGAACAAGGCACATTTCTAAAAAGCCGGTTATAGCTTCAGACATGCAATGGTATTGTATGGTGGCGTCCACCGCTAATAGATTGGTCACCGGACAACCTTGATGGAATGTCGGAACACTACATAGTGTTCGGATCGAGGTTGTGACAGGTTTACACTCCATCACTGTATATAGAGAGGCAGGTATACAGACATCTAGAAAAGTTTTTTTCACTAGAGAGACAGGTAGAAATAAAATTAAAAAAAGCAAAAAAGAGACTTCCTTAACACAAACATTGCACGTTTTTAATGTTTTGTTTTTTTATTTTTTAATTGTTATGTTCACTCCCTTCCTTTTGGGATATAAAGAAATGGTTAGAAACGTTTTTAATCATGATATTTGATGTTTATGAAATACTGCGTCATTAGAAGTTTAAATGTATAGATTCCCGCCGATTTTTTTTAAAAGTGGGTGGATCATGACGTCATCAGTGGGGTATATAGTGCTGTAACGATTCCTTGTACAGCAGATTTGATGTTTTCTTGCCTGTTGGTCCTGAAGAAGGAAGGGGTACCTTCCGAAACGCGTTGACCTGTATATGGAATAAAAAGCAACATTAATCTACTACCTTTATTGGCTGGTCCTTGGCGCGGCTGGAAAACCCTCCATCTACTGCTCTCTGTTATCTGCCTACCGAGGGACTGCTGCCGGGACGTGGATTTAATAACATACATGCGGTTATAGGAGTTGTGACTGTCACAACCCCTATAGGTGAGTAACACCATCTCTTTCTTTTTCCCCCATTGCTACCGGGGTAAGACCCTATTTGCGCTTCTTGTTTCCACAGTTTATTCACTGGTTCGTTTTGGAATCTGGCTTGACCGGTTCTTCTCTGTGTGGATATAGCTGCAAAGGGTCATTTATCATATAATGGACTACTTCAACAACCGTTTGTCCTCCAGGGAGAAATTGATCCTACAGACAGTAGGTACCCCTGAACTATGCTACATTGATTGGGATCTTGACTTACCCAATGTATATTCAGAGGAAGATACATTGAAAATGAAAAAACTTTTCCTACAATTGGAAGACTGTTTGAAGGAGGAACTTAGATTTGGGCTGGATGCCCGTTTTCTTAGTATTTACATGGAGGAAAAACTGTGCCCTAGGGGCTTAAGGATCAAACATGATTCACCATTCCCATTGGATCCTGTTTTCACCTCTGAATGGGATGGAATTTTAAATAGATGCATGCAAGTAATGTTGCAATGCCTTTTTAATAAAAGAACAAATATTGCTAATGAGACAACTACGAAAATTAAGGATATATATCAGGAACTCAGTCAATTTGATCTCCATCCTGAATATAAAATAGCCAATTCTGATGTCAATACCAGGCTAATCCAACTCGAACAGGACACTATATTTAGGAAGTCGAAAAAGTTACAGAGGGACCGTCAGGATAATATTCCTAATAAACCCCGGGACCCTACTGGACAGGATACATCTAGGGAAGCTGTACATCACAGACCCAGGTCCAATAGTCACAATAGAAGTTTTTTTAATAGTAAATTTCATAGGAAAAGATCACTATCTTTCCACCAGGAACGGGACTATGAATTCCCATCCTGGAAAGACACATAGAATCCCCTACCAGGGGTCGGTGGTGCAAGCCCTCCCTATTGATTTGAATGTGGTGGAGACACCGGGGGAAGTTTTTCCCATTGAACCTGTGTTAGTGGAACGAAGGGTCACACCTGTTAAAATAATTACCTCTGATCCCTTAGAGGTTACAGGGGATAAGAGAATAAAAGGGGATAGAAATCAGGGTGATTTCGAGAGTACTAGGAAACAACTGGAAGCCCTTAGAATACAAATAGAGAAAATCCGTAAGGACAGAGATCTAGTCCTGGGACATATACCTGTTAATGTCGACAATGGAGTAGCAGTGGATGATCCTGACAGAGACTTTATAGACCTCTTAGAATTATCCACACATGAGGAGTTTATTCCTTTACCTGAGATACAGACCACTAAGGAACCCATTGGCCCCGCACCTCCGGGGTTTACTTCTGATATTAACCCCAACAGCAATACTATTATTATTGATAATTCCCAGAAAGGTAATACCTGTGTTCCTTTTTTATCCCTGGCCAGGAACACTCAAAGCCAAATAACCAGCTTTATGACACCAAGAGTAGGAAAGAGAAAAAATACCATAGAGGAAGAAGGGCTGGATCCAGGGTCCAACAAAAAAGAAAAAAGAGGTCCGCCAAACGAAACATAAATTCTGGGATATTTAATTTATCAGACCATATTTTGTCCAAAGGCGAGCTCAAAGTTCTGAACAAGGGTCTTTCCTTCTGTCCAGCCAAAAGTGCGAATTTTGAGTTATTCTTGGATTTTCAGAAATTTATAAGAAAACTCACTTTAACCAGACACTTTCAGGTACACAAGACTCCTCCTGTGAGTATTGTAGAAGGTCCAGATGTTTTTCACCATACGGATCTTAAGTCAAAATCCAACTTTTATCCGATACGGAGTAAAGGTCATCATTTAGAAACATTTAGTGATATGGTACTGGAGGATTTCAAAAAACTTTCCAGCTATAGAACCTCTGTCAGGACTAACCTGAATATAGAGGAGAGAAAGGCTCTTCTCTCATTGAGGAAGAACCCTGACCTAGTGATCAGAAATGCGGATAAAGGAGGAGGGATTGTATTGCAAAACAAAAACACATATCTGCAGGAAGCTATCAGAAATCTTTCCAATGAACTTCATTATGAGGTGGCTGATATGGCGGATTATAACCAAGCAATTATTGATTATCATAGATTAATAAATAAAGCATCCAATGCTGGTATATTAAATAAGGATGAGACCAAATTTCTCACTATAAAAGATCCTAAAATGGCTTTTTACTATCATCTGCCCAAGATCCATAAAAGTCTTGAAAATCCCCCGGGTAGACCCATCATCTCGGGTATTGATTCTTTGACAGCCAACCTGGCGGCGTACATAGATCGTATTATGAGAATACATGTCACTGGTCTAAGGAGTCACCTTCGAGACTCTACAGATCTTATTAATGTGATCAAAACCATAGAGTGGAAGGACTCATTTGTATTTTTGACATTAGACATACAGTTAGGTCCAGAAATATTTGGACAGTGACACAATTTTCGCGAGTTGGGCTCTGCATGCCACCACATTGGATTTGAAATGAAACCTCTACAACAGAATTCAAGTGCAGATTGTAACGTTTAATTTGAAGGTTTGAACAAAAATATTTGATAGAAATTGTAGGAATTGTACACATTTCTTTACAAACACTCCACATTTTTGGAGGTCAAAAGTAATTGGACAAATAAACCAAACCCAAACAAAATATTTTTATTTTCAATATTTTGTTGCGAATCCTTTGGAGGCAATCACTGCCTTAAGTCTGGAACCCATGGACATCACCAAACGCTGGGTTTCCTCCTTCTTAATGCTTTGCCAGGCCTTTACAGCCACAGCCTTCAGGTCTTGCTTGTTTGAGGGTCTTTCCATCTTAAGTCTGGATTTGAGCAAGTGAAATGCATGCTCAATTGGGTTAAGATCTGGTTATTGACTTGACCATTGCAGAATGTTCCACTTTTTTGCACTCATGAACTCCTGGGTAGCTTTGGCTGTATGCTTGGGGTCATTGTCCATCTGTACTATGAAGCGCCGTCTGATCAACTTTGCGGCATTTGGCTGAATCTGGGCTGAAAGTATATTCCGGTACACTTCAGAATTCATCCAGCTACTCTTGTCTGCTGTTATGTCATCAATAAACACAAGTGACCCAGTGCCATTGAAAGCCATGCATGCCCATGCCATCACATTACCTCCACCATGTTTTACAGAGGATGTGGTGTGCCTTGGATCATGTGCCGTTCCCTTTCTTCTCCAAACTTTTTTCTTCCCATCATTCTGGAACAGGTTGATCTTTGTCTCATCTGTCCATAGAATACTTTTCCAGAACTGAGCTGGCTTCATGAGGTGTTTTTCAGCAAATTTAACTCTGGCCTGTCTATTTTTGGAATTGATGAATGGTTTGCATCTAGATGTGAACCCTTTGTATTTACTTTCATGGAGTCTTCTCTTTACTGTTGACTTAGAGACAGATACACCTACTTCACTGAGAGTGTTCTGGACTTCAGTTGATGTTGTGAACGGGTTCTTCTTCACCAAAGAAAGTATGCGGCGATCATCCACCATTGTTGTCATCCGTGGACGCCCAGGCCTTTTTGAGTTCCCAAGCTTACCAGTCAATTCCTTTTTTCTCAGAATGTACCCGACTGTTGATTTTGCTACTCCAAGCATGTCTGCTATCTCTCTGATGGATTTTTTCTTTTTTTTCAGTCTCAGGATGTTCTGCTTCACCTCAATTGAGAGTTCCTTAGACCGCATGTTGTCTGGTCACAGCAACAGCTTCCAAATGCAAAACCACACACCTGTAATCAACCCCAGACCTTTTAACTACTTCATTGATTACAGGTTAACGAGGGAGATGCCTTCAGAGTTAATTGCAGCTCTTAGAGTCCCTTGTCCAATTACTTTTGGTCCCTTGAAAAAGAGGAGGCTATGCATTACAGAGCTATGATTCCTAAACCCTTTCTCCGATTTGGATGTGAAAACTCTCATATTGCAGCTGGGAGTGTGCACTTTCAGTCCATATTATATATATAATTGTATTTCTGAACAAGTTTTTGTAAACAGCTAAAATAACAAAACTTGTGTCACTGTCCAAATATTTCTGGACCTAACTGTATCTGCACTTTACACTAACATTTCGCACCGACTAGGATTGGAGTGTTTTAAACAATTCCTAATGATTGATGAGCGGTTACCTGAGGGGCAGAAAGAGTTTCTTCTTGAAGGAATGGAATTTATCTTGTCAAACAATTATTTTACATTCCAAAATACACTGTATCATCAGTGCTGTGGAACGGCAATGGGGTCAAAGGTCGCACCTACTTTTGCAAATTTATTTATGGGGATGTTCGAATTAATGTATATTTATAACTCTGGATTATTCAAACATGTGATTGTGTACAGAAGATTCATTGATGATCTATTTTTAATTTGGGACAATTCAGGGGAGAATGTGGGGGATTTTTTGGGTCATCTGGATAACAATTCCTGGGGTCTCACGTTTTCCCCCATGGTAAAAAAGGATAGCATTGACTTTCTAGACCTCACTATTACACACATAGAGGGAGTTATCCACACGAAAACGTTCTTCAAAAAAGTGGACAGTAACGGCTACATCCATTTCTCTAGCAATCACTACAATAAATGGTTACTAAATGTCCCTAGGAATCAGTTCCAGAGGGTCAGAAAAAATTGCACCTTGGATGTTGATTTTAAAATACAAGCCAATACCCTGAAGGAAAGGTTTTTAGATAAAGACTATCCCCTTCCACTAATTAAGAAAGCATACCAGGCAAATAGAAACTTAACACAATGTGACCTCATCAAGCCAGCTGTACAACCGGATGTGAACAGTGGGTTCAAATACACTTCCAATTTCTTGATAACATACAGTAATGACAGTAGTTTGATTAGAGGTATTATCAAGAAACACTGGGGAATTCTTTTGAATGACCCTTTCCTTAAAGGTGCTATCCCTGAGGTTCCGGGTATCACTTATCGGAGGGCCTCCACCCTAAAGAATCAACTGGCCCCTAGCCGTCTTAGAGGGACTAACAATTTGGATCCTGAAAATGACATTATGGGATCGTTCAAATGTATGACCAAAAATTGTTTATGTTGCAAATCCATTCAGCATAAGAGACTTGAATTTAGTTCTACTACAGGAGGGGAAATTTTTCGCATTAGATCACACCTTACTTGTCAATCTGACTATGTCATTTATTTGATTGAATGCGAGTGTAGCAAACAATATATTGGGAGAACAAGTCAGGCCCTACATAATCGAGTCAATTCTCATAGACATAACATTAAGATAGGATTCATGCTACATGGCCTATCAAGACACATTACGGTACATCATAAGGAGAATTCTAAACTTAGGATTACCCCTATAGAACAAATACCTCTTTCTTCCCATAATCGCCTGGAAGCTTTAAAAAGAAAGGAGACATTGGATCTATAAACTTAATACGTTGAAACCTCTGGGCCTCAATGAGGTGACAGATTTATTTTATTAGATCCCCGAACTATCATGCTAAGGCTCATGCATTTGTATACTGACAGTGGTATTCTTAATACTTGGTAGTATTCCTCGACCTTCATTAGAATAGGAATAATTGGTGGTGAAATTTTATCCAGTTTTTTCCCAACAAGAATTTGATGAAGATTGATACATCATAATTATGGTATTCCCAGAATTTCTAGTTATGATTTTTTAATACATTATATATATATATATTTTTTATAGTTTTTCAATAATTTGGTGTATTAATGTGTTATAACTTATTTATGGTCCATTTTAATGGTAATATGTTTTTATTTGGATCTGTTTATTCATGTTTTATATTTTTTATAATCCACTCAAATGTGAATATGGTTTTATATATATTTTTCGTCTTTGATTGGTCTACAGGTCGTAATAACGCGATTGTTTTATCTTTATTATATTGCTAATTTTAATATGTGGGGTGCCGGGGCAAATATGAAGTCCTGCACACTACATAGATCTCAACAGAATGAATATTAATACCGAGTCCATGAGATGTGTATGGGCAGACATGCGCATTATGATTTTTTCCCACGCTGTTGAACTTTCCTCACCCCTTCGTTGTGGTCGGTCTTTACACTTGCTACTTACCTAATTCAGACATGCGCGGTTCAATTTTTTCTCACGCTTTTTGACCTGATATAAACCCTCCTGATATCCAACAGTACTTTCACTCACTTGCACCTTTGTACACTGTTAATGGTGGGCGGTTATAATCTGGGGGAAATAACTACCCGTATCATATACAAGATCCTCTTTTTTTGTTTGATGCAGTCTATCCCGCTGAGAGGTGACAGCGCTCCGGATGTTCACATAGAGATGGCTCATCTCTTCAGGTTTTCTCTTCACGGTGTAGTTCGGGTTTTCCCTACAGCAAAACCCCTTTATTAAAACCTTTATTAAAGGGCTATTCTTTAAAAAGGGTTTCCTTCGTTTTCCTTTCTTTCTTCTTTTTTCTTTCCTTTCTCTATGTTTTTTACTTATTACTTATTCCCATCTCCTCGGGTTAAGGGGGATCTTTTTCCTGGACTCAAATGAACAAGGCACATTTCTAAAAAGCCGGTTATAGCTTCAGACATGCAATGGTATTGTATGGTGGCGTCCACCGCTGATAGATTGGTCACCGGACAACCTTGATGGAATGTCGGAACACTACATAGTGTTCGGATCGAGGTTGTGACAGGTTTACACTCCATCACTGTATATAGAGAGGCAGGTATACAGACATCTAGAAAAGTTTTTTTCGTTAGAGAGACAGGTAGAAATAAAATAAAAAAAAGCAAAAAAGAGACTTCCTTAACACAAACATTGCACGTTTTTAATGTTTTGTTTTTTTTATTTTTTAATTGTTATGTTCACTCCCTTCCTTTTGGGATATAAAGAAATGGTTAGAAACGGTTTTAATTATGATATTTGATGTTTATGAAATACTGCGTCATTAGAAGTTTAAATGTATAGAATCCCGCCGATTTTTTTTAAAAGTGGGTGGATCATGACGTCATCAGTGGGGTATATAGTGCTGTAACGATTCCTTGTACAGCAGATTTGATGTTTTCTTGCCTGTTGGTCCTGAAGAAGGAAGGGGTACCTTCCGAAACGCGTTGACCTGTATATGGAATAAAAAGCAACATTAATCTACTACCTTTATTGGCTGGTCCTTGGCGCGGCTGGAAAACCCTCCATCTACTGCTCTCTGTTACCTTTCACTTCTTAACAGACTTAGGCCCTGTGCGCACTTACCGGATTTTGCCGCGGATTTTTTGCGGTTTTGCTGCATGTTTCGCTGCAGAAAATGTTCATAACATCTCTGCAGTGAATCACCAGCAAAACCTATGGGCAAAAAAAATCCTGTGCGCACTAGGCGGAATTTGACAGCTGCATGTTTTGCTGCGGGATTCCCGCAGCAAAAACAATTGCATGTCAATTCTTTTCCGCACATCGCTGCGGGATTTCACTCCATTGACTCCAATGTAATCGTGAAATCCCGCAGGGAATACCGCAGGCAGCAAATTCTGTGCGGTTCACTGCGTTTTCCTGCGTTATTCCCTGCGGTATTTCGCGGTTTACCTCCGGTAATGTACATCGCCTGTCTGCGGTTTTGCAGGGAAGTGATGTCATTTCAGGAAGAGGAAGCTGTGCAGAGAGTAAACACACACAGATCAGACACACACACATCACAGACATAGATCACAGACACATAGAACACAGACATAGAAAGAAAACGGAAATATAGGAAAAAAAACATGTGTGCTCCGCTGCATATTCACCGTCCAGCCGAGGTAAGCACACAGCGGCGGCCCGGTATTCTCAGGCTGGGGAGGGAGAGGGGCAGGGTTAATGTCCCCAGCCTCACTCCCCCTCCGGCAGCCGAGAATATCAGCCGCAGCTGCCCCGGCACTGTCGCATGCATTATTCGGCAGCACCGGCGTGTCCCTGGCTCTTCCTGCAGCCGTGTAGCAGTGGCAGCAGGGTAATACAAGGGGTTAATGGTGGTGGATCACCGCCATTAACTCCAGGCTTGATCATGGCAGCGTCTATGTGACAGCTGACATGATCAACCCGTAAGTAAAGTGAAAAAACACACACCGAAAAATCCTTTATTTTAAATAAAACAAACAAGCCTCGTTCACCATTTTATTAACCCCTCCCGTACCAAAGCTCCGGCGTAATCCACAGCTCCGACGTAATCCACAGGTCCTGCGCTGCTTACATCCAGCCGCGACTGTCACAGACACTGCGCTGAATGAATGCAGCGAGACAGCAGAGGTAATTACCGGTCATTTCCCACGGCCGGTAATGTGAACTCACTGCCGACCGTGGGAAATGTAGCGATCTGTCCTCTATCTATCTATCTATCCCTCTGTCTATCTATCTATCCCTCTATCTATTCTTCTGTCTATCTATCTACTATCTCAGAATTAAATGACTTTTTTTTTTTTTCAATGTGCTTTATTGCATTGAATGCAATAAAGCACATCCTAACCTGCACGCGGCAAAACCGCGGCAATACCGCGAACAATACCGCGGTGAAACCACAGCAAACCGCGGCAAACCGCATGCGGTTTTCGGGTGCGGTTTGCCGCGGTTTTTTACCGCGAGTGCGGTAATCTTTGAGACCATGCGGAATTTTCTCAAGAAAATTCCATTTCCCAGTGCGCACATAGCCTTAAGGTTCAGTCTTTCCCCACTCTGTCGCTGAACATAATGTTTCCCATCAGACTCAAATAAATTAAACTTGCTTTAGGCTATGTGCACACTAGAAATGTGAAGTTTCTCAAGAAAATTTCTTGAGAAACTTCTGGGAGTGAAAGATTTCCGGACCTCCGGAAAAAATCCGCACCAAATCCGCATGCGGATTTGCCGCGGATTAGCCGCGAATTTGCCGCGATTTTCCCGCGGGTGGTTCCCTGCGGATTTTGCAGGCTGTACTGCCGAAATCCGCAGGGTACCTGCGGAAATAATGGACATGCTCATTTTCTCAAGAAATTTTCTCGAGAAATTTTTCTCAAGGAAATTTCTTGAGAAAAATCCGCACAGTGCGCACAGCTATTTTTTTTTCTCATAGAATTTGCTGGGAAATGTCTGCACAAAGATTGCAGACATTTCTCAAGAAATTTCCGTGTCAAATCCGCGCGTAAAACGGTCTAGTGCGCACAGAGCCTTAATCACTAAAATGAACTGTGGACAACTTCTCTTCTGTCCACACAACATGCTCCTCACCAAAGGTGAGTCTAGCCTTGTGATTATTTCTGCTGAGAGGTTTGATTAATGCAGAGTGAGCTTTTAGTCCAAATGCTCTTTAATGTTGTGACACTGTATGATGAGACAGATACTTTCCCTGTTCAGTGTTGAACTGGTGAGCAATTCCAGCTCCAGTGTTGAAACGATTAACCATGGAGATTCTCCACATTATCCTATCCTCTCTTGCATTTGTCTGTCGAGAGCGAGCAGCCTTCTTGGGGGACTTGAAAGAGTTTGTGATCTTGTAAAGATGCAATATTCTTGAAATCACAGACTTGGAATGACCAACTTCTCTTGCTATGGCTGATGGGGTCAACCCTTTGGCCTTCATCTGGACAACCTGCTGCTAGAGGGTTTTAGTCACTTTGGAACGGCACAGTATTTCTGTAAAGTCTGTGCAAACTGGGAAGTTAAGGGTACTTTACACACTGCGACGTCGCTAGCGATGTCGTTAGCGATGTAAAATTCTAGATCGCAAGTGCGATCTTTTGAGATCACACATACGTAAAATGACCTATATGCGATCTCGAAAGATCGCACTTGCAATCTAGAATTTCACATCGCTAACGAGATCGCTAGCGACGTCGCAGTGTGTAAAGTACCCTTTAGGCTTTCTGTCACATAGGGTTTGTCAGATAATCACGGTAATTAGCACCAGGTGCTAGATTAACGCCAATAACTTGCAGGTATCTGAACGTGTTCTCTGATTTTGATCAGTGTTCTTTTACATTTATCACATTTACATTTTTATTATGTGCTTTGGAATAAATTCAGTTTATAAAATAAGCTTAAAATACTGCGAGTTTACTCATGTTAGGATATAATCACATAGAACTACACAATGACCGCAACATTTAGGAAATTGCGTGTTGTTCTCTAATTTTGATCTCCACTTGTTAGTTCTTATGGCCAACAGTAAAGAAAAAATAAAATAATCCTGGACAACTCCTTTAAGATGGATGTAAACTAAGCATGTGGGAACCTATTTTTATAAGGATATATAATCAAAGTTAAAGTACTAGAGAACAGCTTTAATTACTGAACTTGTATTTTTTTTTTTTTTTTTTTAACTATATTTTTATTCAAATTTTTCAATAACATAACATTGGCATAAGCGAATTCAGCATTGTAAATTCAACATTACATTGTCATGTTTGATCATCCCAAATTCCATACCAATTCTTAAAATCAATAACCATAACATGGCAAGATAAAGCAAAGGAAAGCAGCGACCCCTTAACCCATCATTCTTATCATTCCCCCCATTGAACCCTTGTGAACATGGTAATGACATACAATAAAGAAGTCCCACTCAAATCGGTTATTTCCCCCTCTCCGTTTAGTCAGCTTTCGGCCTTTCCTCCCCCACCTCCAAGCCATCCAATGTATCCTTCAATTTTTCAGTATGATACCAGACTGTGTCTTTGAAAGGTGACATAATCCTGACTATCTCCTCCCGAGTACAATAGGCCAGTATGAATTTCTTCCATTTGTTAAAGTGCTGTCGTATTCTATCCGCCCTCCTTTCTGCATCCAATCCTTCTATTTCAAGAAGATGCATGAGCTGACCCAAGATCTCTTCAATCGCGGGGACCCTAGACTCCAACCAATTTTTTAGTATCGCTCTCTTGGCTGCCAGAAGTATCACATGTATAAGTCTGGGTGGGTTAGTCATCTTCCCTTTGGTATCGTTCCCCTCCTCCCAATGGTGAAAAATAGCGAACCCAGGTGAGAGCCGAACTTCAAGACCCCACACCTTTTGTATACAACTTTTGATCTGTGACCATAATGGACTCAAATGGGGGCAGGACCACAACCCGTGAAGGAGATCAGTTCCACTACTCTTACACTTAGGGCAATACGTAAGCCTGTCTGGCTTTGTTGCTGATGGAGGGAGATTAAAACCATAAATTGCCTTGTGCATAATTCTAAATTGGGTTTCTCGCCAATTCTCATTTAAAATTGATTTACGAAGAGCATTCCACCCTCCCCTAATTTTTACCCCCATAGACGGGTCTTCAAATTGTTTTTCCCAAGATTTAAATAAACCTTCCGGGTGCTGTCCTATTAATAGATCACGCATGGCTCCATAAAGAAAAGAGATAGATGATGAAGTTATTGAGTTCTTTACCAGACAATCAAAAGAGTTAAATACTACCTCCTGGGTCACATCATGCAACTGAGTCATAATACTATATCTCACTTGGTCATATTGGATTACTTGGTTAGGCCCCAGGCCATACTGCGCTATAATTTCGTCTCTACTCAACCATCTAGGCTCTGAGGTGTGCAAGAGATGAGCAACAGTCCTTATACCCCTCACCTTCCACTCTTCAAACAGCTTATTGCTTGTCCCCTGCACAAACTCTGGATTCCCCCATATAGGCAAGTATTTGGATATTTTATGGGGAAGTTTGTAGTTTTTCCTCAACGCCTTCCACGCTGCAATCGTGTCTTTAAATAAGGAAGAGTGCTTGATTTTCACTGGGAGATTAGCCTGCCTAGTATGAAGTAATGCCACCAGATCCCAAGGTTGTGCATAGTCTCTCTCAAGCTCCAACGCTGAATAATGCCTAGAGCCTTTAATCCAATCCAATATATATCTAGTCAAACAGGCTATATTGTAACCCCGAATGTTCGGCAAACTCAGACCTCCATGAACCTTAGATGCCATCAGCTTCTTAAGCCCTATACGAGGGCGTTTCCCCCTCCAAATGAAGTGTGAAAAAGCTCTATTTAGCTGGACAATATCTTTATGCTTGAGAAGCAGGGGAAGTGTTTGAAGATGATACATTAATTTTGATATCGACATCATCTTAATTAGGTGGACTCTACCAATTATGTTCAATGGAAGGTCGTGCCATCTTTTAAGATCTTGCTCTATTTGGCTCAGAAGGGGTGGATAGTTTAGACTATAAAGGGTTGCCGGAACCTTACCTATTTTAACTCCCAGGTATGTGATATATGACTTAGCCACTGTAATTCCTTCAAAAGGGTTCTGCTCCCGTGTTTGAACATTTGTCCCTCCCAGGTATAGGAGCTCGCACTTTGACGCATTAATCTTGAAGCCTGAGTACGCTCCAAACTCTCGCAAAATTTGTAAAATCTCAGGGACCTGCTGAGCTGGATTCGAAAGGAAAAGCAAAATGTCATCCGCAAAAAAAGCTGACTGAATTTGTCTATTATTTACAGAAATACCCTGGAAGGTGCTATGTGTAGATAACAATCGTACCAATGGTTCCAGAGCCAGATTAAAAAGTAATGGGGAAAGGGGGCAACCCTGTCTGGTTCCTTTCAGTAACGGAAAAGGGGCTGACAGATATCCTGGAATGTAAACTTGAGCCTTCGGATTTGTGTAAATTTCTCTAATGTAGGTATAAAATGACCCCGAAAAACGCATTTCATCTAGAACTCTATAAAGCCATGACCACTCAATATTGTCAAAGGCTTTCTCGACATCTATTGTAAGCAAAGCGGGAGATTCTCCTTTCAGAGGCCGAAGGTTAACCCTATCCAGGACAAGAAGAACTTTTCTAATATTTAGTGTCCCTGATCTTTTCTGAATGAAACCGGCCTGTGCTGGGGAAATCAGTTGGGGAAGAATTATAGCTAGACGATTTGCCATAATCTTTGACATTATCTTCATATCTAGGTTGATAAGTGATATGGGCCTATACGAACCCGGCTCCTTCGGGTCCTTCCCCTGTTTAGGGATCAATTTTATATATGCCCGGTTATTATTTTGGAAAGACGCATTACCGTCTAGTATGCTATTATACAGCTCTAGTAATGTAGGTAAGATCTCTTCCTTTACTGTTTTATAGAATTCTCCCGTAAATCCGTCAGGGCCAGGGGCTTTATAATTATGCATGGAGTTGATTGTCCCCAATACTTCTTCCCCCGTAATTTTGGCATTCAGAAAAGTGCGATGCTCTTCTGTGAGTCGAGGTAGTGTCACTTTAGATAAAAGATTATTATCAGGAAATTTGTCTCGCTTTTCCGACGAATAAAGGTTTCTATAATACGTGCCTAAAGTCTCAATTATTGTCTTAGGGTTTTTGTGTATCTCCCCCTTTTGATTTTTTATTTCCATGGGTCCCTGAGTTATAATCCTATTTTTCGCTAAGTTGGCCAGTATTTTCCCTGCTTTATTTCCAAAGCGATGTAATGTAGCTTCTTGCATTGACCTAGCCATTTGTTCCCGTTTTTCCGCCCACTCATTAAAAGCTCTTTGGGCTATTACCCATCTATCTCTATGGTCCCTATCAGGATGCTTTTGAAAAGAAGTATATGCTTCCCTCAATTTATGGGAGGTTTCAGTAAATTTAAGATGAGCCTTTTTCTTCAAATAGGAAACATGTGCTATCGTTCTGCCCCGTAATACTGCCTTCGCCGTGTCCCATAATAACATAGGTGTGTCTTTATGTTGATCATTATGTACCATAAATTCCGTCCACCATTCCTTTAATTTCAAGGAAAAATCTTCGTTATCTTTAAGGAAGGAAGGATATCTCCACAGATAGTCCGTTCCTCTGGGATAAATGTTTGCTAGGTCTAGCACCACCGGGGCATGGTCAGAAATCACCAAATCCTGGATAGTAGCTGAGTGGAGCGCACGTACCAGGTTCCCTGAAATAAGAAAGTAGTCAATGCGAGACCAGGAGCTATTAGCATGTGAATAGTGCGTAAATTCCCTATCCTGAGGGTGCAGTAGTCTCCACGCATCCCATAAGGCCGTGGCATTTAACAGAGGACGCATAACTTTATCATGGCCGCGCGGTACATTTGGGGGGCCTTTAGCATTTTTCCTGTCCTCTAGCACAGATACCACCGAGTTGAAATCCCCCCCAATTATTAGATTAAAATGGGCATGTTCTAAAATTTTGGCCTCAAGTCGTTGAAAGAATGATTTGTTGTTTTCGTTCGGGGCATAAATATTAAAGATTTTATAAATTCCTCCAGGTATCTCCACTGAGATCATCTGAACCCTACCTTCCGTGTCCGCATATGTTTCCAGGACTTGATGTTGTAATCTCCTACTGACTAATGTAATAACCCCTGCTTTCCTTTTAACTGAAGATGACCCATAGACTCCTCCAACCCACAATTTCCCCATCCTCTGCATGTCTGAACCTTCCAGATGAGTTTCCTGAAGGAGTGCAATGTCCGGTTTGAGGCGATTAAGGTGGCGTAATATCTTAATTCTTTTTTGGGGGGAACGTAACCCCTTAACATTCCAGGTGACTATTCTCATAAAGCACATGTAATAAATGGAAATCCTGCCTTTCGTTTACCATGTTTTTGCTGCCCTCCCTTGCCAAAAAAAAATTCAACCAATTAGACAATTGAACATAGTGCTCACTTGCAATAGTGAGAGTAGTAGTAATAATAATAACTCTGTGTAAAATCTTTGCTACTTCACTTGAATCCAAAATCCCCAAACATTTCAAACATCTCCCTCCCCTCCCCCCCCCAACTATACCATAATACTCAGACTTCACTTTTTTCTGATCATTTTCCAAGCTCAGTCAACCTTATACTTATAGCGTTTAACCAATATAAAGGAGTGTCCCACCTACAAAGAAAGAGAGAGAAGGAAAAAAAAAAAAAAAAAAAAAAAGTTCTCTTTCCTTTCCTCCGCCTCAGATTTCTTGAACTTTTTCCACTGCGGCTTCTCCAGCCTAAATCAAAAACAGGTGTCCCACCTTGAACTTTACACATCCGACATTTGTCTATTTGTCTCAGGTTCCCTTAAGTTCCTTGTTTTGCTGTCTCCGGTCCTTCGGGGAAGCTGTAGCGTGCTTCACAGAGCTCCCTTTGGTCACTCTCTGGTTCGGTGAGTCGTTGCGCCCTGGTCCTGGAGAATTCCTGAGGTCACGAGGACTGCTGATCCGCTCAATAAAGGCCTCTGCCTCCTTTGGACTTGAGAAAGAATTGTAGGATCCATCCTGATGTCTGATAATCAACGTTGCCGGGTACTTTAACTGGAAGCGTATATTTCTCTTAAATAAGGCAGAGCATATGTATGAGAATGCCCTCCGCTGCCGTGTGACCTCCGCAGAAAAATCCTCGAAGAGCAAGATGCGCGAGCCTTTCACCTCCAAGGGATGTTTCAATTTCTTGTATGCCTGTAATATTTCCTGTTTATCGGAGAAGTCCAAGTATTTCATTATGACTTGTCTTGGGCGTCTGTTATGTTCACTCTCATCACCTCTCCTTGGCGGACCAATGCGGTGCACCCTTTCCACTTTTCTCCTTCCTGCTACTCCCAGGGTTGTAGGAATAGTGGATTCACACAATGTACGTAGCTCACCAACCGGGTATGTTTCAGGCAGGCCGACAATGCGCAAATTGCTTCTTCTGGAGCGGTTCTCTAGATCGTCCACACGGTCCCTCAGGGTCAGATTCTCCCTAGCCAGACGCATGACTGTAGTGTGGTCAGAGCTGAAGTCCTCCTCTAACGTCGACATTTTGGTTTCCATAGCCGCAACCTGTTCCACCGTCTCATCAAGTTGGTTCTGTATGGCACTGAGAGCTTTTGCTATTGATGCTTTAATTGTAGCGGAGATGTCAGGTAGCAAACGATTGGCGACTTCATCAGCCAGACGCTTATAATCCATACCCTCCACTGTTTTGAATACATCCGGGGTCCCCGGGGAATCCTCCATCTCCATCTGATGAGTATTTTCAGGTGACCGAGGGACACTTAATTCTGTATGGGCAGTCACAATCTTTTTTTCACACTGTACGCTGGATGTATGAGGATTTTGTGTTTTGGAGCTGCTGCGCAGCAGGTATCTTTCCATCAAATAGTGAATGAAGGGACGTAAGTTTTGACACTGATTTAGTGTGGGTTGTCAGACAAATCTTGATTCTGCTCCCCCTTTTGTTTATTCTCACTTTCACCCCTTTCTCCCCCCTGCCAGAGTTATATGAATTCTCACTGTCCTGAAACTTTGCAGGGATGTATGTTTAAACTTCCCTCCTTCAGCTTCTTTCACTTTCTCCAGAGCTTTGCACTGAGTCTGTATGCCTAGAGATTCAGCTCCTGCTTATGCACAGGTCTGGACAAGATGGGGGAAGGGCCCAGGGATTCCCAGCTTTTTAACTCTTAGCTCTTTGCAGAACTTGTCAGTAGCGTGTTGTTTGCTGCTGATATCTTATCAGGACTCCAGGAGATTTATTATTCTGCTGCCGGTTAACTGCTTAAGGCCCTGTCACACTAAACAACATCGCTAGCAACATCGCTGGTAACGAACAACTTTTGTGAAGTTGCTAGCGATGTTGCTGTGTGTGACATCCAGCAACAACCTGGCCCCTGCTGTGAGGTCGTTGGTTGTTGCTGAATGTCCTGGGCCATTTTTTAGTTGTTGCTGTCCTGCTGTGAAGCACAGATCGCTGTGTGTGACAGCGAGACAGCAACAACTAATGTGCAGTGAGCAGGGAGCCAGCTTCTGCTGAGGCTGGTAACTAATGTAAACATCGGGTAACCAAGAAGCCCTGTCCTTGGTTACCCGATATTTACCTTTGATACCAGCCTCCTCCGCTCTCACTGCCTGTGCTGCCGGCTCCAGCTCTGTGCACATTTAGCTGCAGCACACATCAGGTAATTAACCCGATGTGTGCTGTAACTAGGAGAGCAAGGAGCCAGCACTAAGCAGTGTGCGCTGCTCCCTGCTCTGTGCACATTTAGCTGCAGCACACATCAGGCAATTAACCCGATGTGTGCTGTAACTAGGAGAGCAAGGAGCCAGCGCTAAGCATTGTGCGCTGCTCCCTGCTCTGTGCACATTTAGCTGCAGCACACATCTGGTTAATTAACCTGATGTGTGCTGTAACTAGGAGACTGGGGGCTGGTCACTGGTTGCTGGTGAGCTCACCAGCAACTCGTGTAGCCACGCTCCAGCGATCCCTGCCAGGTCAGGTTGCTGGTGGGATCGCTGGAGCGTCGCAGTGTGACAGCTCACCAGCAACCTCCTAGCAACTTACCAGCGATCCCTATCGTTGTTGGGATCGCTGGTAAGTTGCTTAGTGTGACTGGACCTTTAGTGCTGGGGGAGTGAGTGCAAGGTAAGCTGCGTCCTGCTCTCTGTGTACAGATCTGATTTTAGTGCAGGGCAGGCTCCGGCGCCATCTTTATCACGCTGCCAGATCTTGAGAGGGAGGGGGAGAGCGAAATTCACCGCGCTGTTTCAAGTAATTATCTCCACGGCTCCCCATGAACTTCCCTGCATGTAGCAACTTCACTCACCGGTGGAATGGAGCGGGGGAGGCTGGTGGGTTGTCCGGTATATATGTCAGAGCTGCAGGGAATGACAGAGCTCAGGCGTCCTGTGTCCTACATGATCAGCGCAGGACGAACTTGTATTTTAATTAATCAGAATTGTAAAATGGAAAAAAAATATTTTTGTCTTGCTTGTCCGTCATTCACTAACCATGGAGAAGAGCAGCAGTTACCGGGACTATAAGCAGATACACTGCGGTATCTCTGCCAACAGCTGATCGCAGGGACTCCAGACACCAAGCCTCTGAGGACAGCTACAATCTGCCACAACACATACGTGTATAATTGCTCAGCACAGTGGGAATAATGACATGTACAGAGCAAAATGTGTGGGCAAGAGAAAAGCAGAGACATTGCATGGATTGTGGTTGCTCTTCATAGAAAACATGTAACAAGTTCCCGGTTTGCTTTGTATTTGCATTCAGACTTTGTGCTAGCAGTGAGCACTGCATGCGTGCACTTTCACGGCTTTGTATACTCTATGTGGGATTACTATTTTACAATCATTTGACTAAACTTTGGTTAACAAAGATGGGTTTAGTTTCCATAAATTTGCAACAAAAAGATATCTGTAAACCTTCACATTAAAAGGAACCTGTCACCCGATTCATGCTGCCCAAAGCACGGGCAGGAAGAATCACAGCCTTGTATTAATATGCTTTGAAGACTCGGCCGGGGACCATAGCTGTTTGGCTATGTGGGCACTGCGCCTAGCCGAGTCTTCTCAGATCCACTGCTGGAGGCTGACAGGTCTTTCGCTCGATTCCACATATCCAGTAGAGGAAGAAATCAGGTATATGCCGCACTAATACTCCATTCAATATTGATGAAATTATTCCTTTACTGTTTGTATAGGCAGGGCCGTATTTGGAGTTCATGCTGCCCTAGACACTGTCAGTGGTGGAGTCCCCTTCTGATCAGTCAGGCTAAAGGCCCCATTACACGCAACGACATCGCTAACGAGATGTCGCTGGGGTCACAGAATTTGCGACGCACATCCGGCCTCGTTAGCGACGTCGTTGCATGTGAGACTTACGAGCGACCGCTAATAATCCCAAATACTCACCAAAACGTTGATTGTTGACATGTCGTTCATTTTCAAAATACCGTTGCTCGTTTGGGACACAGGTTGTTTGTGGTTCCTGAGGCAGCACACATGACTACGTGTGACACCCTGGGAACGACGAACAACAGCGTTCCTGCGTCCTCCGCCAACGAGGTGGGAGTGACGTTCATGCGGCTGCTCTCCACCCCTCCGCTTCTATTGCTTGCCTACTGTGTGACGTCGCTGTGACACCGCACGAACCGCCCCCTTAAAAAAGAGGTTGTTCGCCAGCCACAGCGACGTCGTTAGGAAGGTAAGTTGGTGTGACGCGTACGGGCGATATTGTGCACCATGGGCAGCGATTTGCCCGTGACGCACAAACGACGGGGGTGGGTGCTATTGCTAGTGACATCGCTAGCGATGTCGCAGCGTGTAAAGCAGCCTTTAGGGTATGTGCACACAGCATTTTTTTTTATATTTCAGATAGATCTGTGAAGCCCCACAGGTGTTGTATCGGTGCATACCTTCAGGGACTCCACGTTGCTGGATCTCCGTCACTGGTAGGAAATCTTCTTGTTTGATCGTGACGCCACTCTCAGTATTGCGGCCAGTAGGGACCGCCACTGCAGGTTGAGGGTCGCCTGGGGCTGATGGTGTGTGCAGTTAGATGTAGTAGCCTCCTGAGAGTGAGGCAAGCCCCAGGGCCCGATGTAGGTTTGTAGTACCACAAGTCGCAGAATGACCACACAGGCAGGATGTCTTTCAGGGTTTTTACTCACATTTGATGGCAGGGTGAGTAACCCGGGCGTAGCTGAGATGAACCAGGTAGGAACCAGGTATCCTTCAGGCTGACTTTATGAGGGTGACTACTGACTCGCCTTCCTTAGCCCTTGGTGGTTTGGGGTGACCCCGACTTTGAGTCCCTATGGGGGTCACCCAGGGAAGATGCTGCAGCCTCTCTCCCCTTGTTGTTTGCCGTGTGCTTGTTCCCCGGACCAGGCCACTCCAGCCTCTTGCCTCCTATGACCTATGGGCCCTAACTGCGGTTACGTGGCTGCGGCTTTTGTGGTGATGTGGTGTGGGCTTTGAGAGCCCCACACCGGCAGGTTTAGCAGAAGAAAGCTGGATCTATCCTCGCTTCGGGATCTGCCGCCCGGTTGGGCCTGGTGCTCTCTAGCAGTCTCCTTACTTCCCACTCCGTTGCACTCTCTAGCTGAAGCTGGCTTTCAGGCAGCACTCCTAGTTGACCGTTCTCCCCCGTCTGTAGCCACTGCGCGGGCGCTGTTAGACAGCAACAGCCCCACAGGTCTGCTCCTCACTGAGCCCTATGGAGTTCTGCTCTAACTGACTCACTGCCCCTCCTCTCCTGTTCTTGCCTACGCCACCTAGCAACCAGACTCTCCACCACACCCCTTGAGAGGAGATGGAGGCTCTACCCCCTCCACTATTCCAGTGAAGGTGAAGGCTTGCCCCCCTCCTGGGATCCCCAGGGGTCCTCTCATGGGTACATGTGTGAGACCTGATCACTATGCGCCTGTGTTCCACACCCCTGTCAGCCTTCTGGATTACCTGTATTGTACTGTCCCCAGCATGGGTGCAGCACTCAGTGGTGCCTGACCAGGTCAGGGGCGCCACAGATCCACTCTGTAACCCACTCAAAAAAACTCAATAAATTCTAAAAGGAATGAACTCATACACTGCAGTGTAAAAACGACTTGCTGTTCATATGTTCAGTCTTTGGAGTTCTTTAACCATGTCAGGTTTCCTCAGCCATAAAGTGGCTAAAAGTGACCGGTCCATTATATGGGCGGCTGCTGCTTGGATGCCGCTTACTAGTTTATTAAAAAAATAAATAAAAAACAGTAGCTAAAAGATGTTGGAAAAACACGACCAAGAGGCAACAAAAAAACAAAAAAATTGCTTCAGGATAAAATGACGACTGTGTCCTGAAGCGTCTTCTGTCTGAATAACTCAGGGGGTTCACAGACATCTACAAGATATCGTGTGATGGCGCATTGCATTAACACTGTTTGTCTTAAAAGGAATCTGTCACAAGGTTTTTGCCACCTAATCTGAAAGCAGCATAATGTAGAGACAGAGATCCTGATTCCAGCTATGTCATTTACTGAGCTGTTTGCTGTCATTTTGATATAATCACTGTATTCTCTGCTGCAGATCTAGCAGTTATACAGAGCTCATTAATATGCTGGACTACCTGCAGCACGCCAAGTAGTCCTGTAATGATAATCTACTGCTGATTAATCAGTGATTTTATCAAAACTACACTAAGCAGGCCAGTAAGTGACACCGCAGGAACCAGGGTCCCTGCTCCTACATTATGCTGCTCTCAGATTAAGTGGCAAAAACCTGGTGACAGATTCCTTTTAAGGCCTCTTTCACACATCAGTTCTCTTTCTGTCGGAAAAAAAACGTATGTGTGACAGAGGCCTAAGACAAACAGTGTCAATGTTATGCTCCTCACTAAAGAGCAACCACCCTAAGTAAAGCGGGCTTTACATGCTACAATATATCTAACGATGTGTCGGCGGGGTCACGTCGTAAGTGATGCACATCCGGCATCATTCGTGACGTAGTTGCGTGTGACACCTACGTGCGACCCTGATTGTTCGTAAAAACGTTGATCGCATACACGTCGTTCATTTTCTTAATATTGTTCGTCTTGTTGAACGAAACCGGTATATTGTAACGTGTGACACCCTACCAATGATGAGCATCATCGTTCTTATGTACGTCATATGCGACGCAGGCGTGTCTTCACACACCAAGCCTCACGCACAACGTTATGATTGGTGTTACCAACTGCGTAACGACTTGTCCTTTGTGCTTTATAAGGCGTACGTAACTCGTGTAATTTTGATCATTTATCCCTGTCTTCGGTCCGGTTTAAATCTCGTGTGCGTGCTCATCTGAGACGTTAGTGCGTTTCTTTGGCGGCGTCATACATTGGGTCTCTTGGACATTCATTTTCATTCCCGGAAAAGGGGAGTAATATGCTGGTGTCATCGTAAACACGATCTCCTAGATCTAACGAGATATTGATCGATGTAACATCGTATAGAATATGCACGTGTGACGGCTCCTAGACAACCTATGTACGATCTCTGCAGATCGTGTATATGACCTGGGCGTGTCACATCGCATACGAGATCGCATATGAAATTGTAGCGTGTAAAGTAGCCTTAAGCCCTATGCTATGCCCCAGAATAAATAATTGCCCATCACTGTGCTCCCTGGACAATAAATTACACCACATCGTCTATCTTATAGTATACGACCTCCACATTATTCTCTCCTATAACATACCATATTTTTCGGAGTATAAGGCTATGTGTCCACGAGAGAATGTTGCTGCAGATTTTTCTGCCTCAAAATCCGCAGCTTTCCCCCAGAATCCGCACCTTAGCATAGCTGCGGATTTGACGCGGATTTCGTTGCGGATTTTGTCCATTGTACTCTAATGTGTTTCTGAATAAAGCTTTGACTGTTTTGAAGGCAAAAAAAAGTCTCTTTATGTCATTTCCTGTCCCAACCCTCCTTTCTTCTCCATTATCCATTTTGTTAGCAGTCTCACAGTGTGCTTATACAGAAAAGCTGCGGCCAACACCACTGGGCTCTGCCAACACCACTGGGCTCTTACATTCTAACAGGCTGTATATAATAACCCAGTGGTGGTGGCCGCAGCTTATAGCCAAAAAATGTGGTCCCATGTTCCCTTTCACTGTTATTTAAAAAAAAAAATGTGCTCCGCTGTATTTTCACTGTCCAGCCCGATGCAAGCAAGCAACTGAGGGCTGTGCTTCTCAGCGAGATAAGGCTGAAGCATTCTCTGCCCCTCCCGCTGAGAAAAACAGTCCTCAGCTGCCCCTGAAAATGTCGGCTCCGTTGTGAAGCGCCATTCACAGGTGCTGTACCGAGGCTCATCCAGCTGCCCTGATGCATTTGGCTGGCTGGGTAATACGGGGTTAATGCCAGTTTTCTGCAAACTGGCACTAAGCCCGGGGTTCATAATGTCATGCCTGTGTAGACACAGCCATTATGAACCTCCGTTTGGGAAAAAAGAAAACACAACACCTTTATTAAAAATTTTAATTGAAAGAAAAACACACACACACATCCCTGATTGCCATCTTTATTACTCCCAAGCCTCAGAGGTTAATCCAGGACAATATCACAGGAAAGCTCTCTGCCGGCTGCTGGGAGCGGCAGAACTCACTGGCCGGGTCAGCTCAGTTCATAGCTGAGCTCGGGTCAGCTGACTTCACAGCATCAGCTGACCCGGGCACAGAAGTCAGCCGGTCAGCTGACTTAATTCGCGAGCGCGGGCGGGTCAGCTGAGTGCACACCGACAGCTGAATAGTCGGCCGATGTGCACTCATCTGACCCGGTCCCAGCAGACGGAAGAGAGCTTTGCGGCTGACGTCCGTGCCCGGGTCACATGAGTGCACATCGTCAGCTGTCGGTGTGCAGTCAGTTGACCCGCCTGCGCTCGCGAATTAAGTCAGCTGACCAGGGCTCTGATATCAGACGTTCCCAGCTGCCGGAAAAGAGCTGTGCAGCATTTAATAATACACTGACGGCTGCTGTCACCGCCTGACGGGAGCGGCAGAACTCACTGGCCGGGTCAGCTCAGTTCATAGCTGAGCTCGGGTCAGCTGACTTCACAGCATCAGCTGACCCGGGCACAGAAGTCAGCCGGTCAGCTGACTTAATTCGCGAGCGCGGGCGGGTCAGCTGAGTGCACACCGACAGCTGAATAGTCGGCCGATGTGCACTCATCTGACCCGGTCCCAGCAGACGGAAGAGAGCTTTGCAGCATCTCGAACACTGACGGCTGCTGGGACCGGCTGACGTCCGTGCCCGGGTCACATGAGTGCACATCGTCAGCTGTCGGTGTGCAGTCAGTTGACCCGCCTGCGCTCGCGAATTAAGTCAGCTGACCAGGGCTCTGATATCAGACGTTCCCAGCTGCCGGAAAAGAGCTGTGCAGCATTTAATAATACACTGACGGCTGCTGTCACCGCCTGACGTCAGTGACCGGGTCAGCCGGGTGCACATCGGAGTTGTCATGGATTATCGTCGGGGGATTCAGGGAGTAATAAAGATGGCAATCAGGGATGTATGTGTGTTTTTCTTTCAAATAAAATTTTTAAAAAAAGTTTTTTCTTTATTACCAAAAGGAGGTTCATAATGGCTGTGTCTACACAGGCATGACATTATGAATCTCGGGCTTAGTGCCAGTTTGCAGAAAACTGGCATTAACCCCGTATTACCCAGCCAGCCAAATGCATCAGGGCAGCTGGATGAGCCTCGGTACAGCACCTGTGAATGGCGCTTCACAACGGAGCCGCCATTTTCAGGGGCAGCTGAGGACTGTTTTTCTCAGCGGGAGGGGCAGAGAATGCTTCAGCCTTATCCCGCTGAGAAGCACAGCCCTCAGTTGCTTGCTTGCATCGGGCTGGACAGTGAAAATACAGCGGAGCACATTTTTTTTTTTTTTTTAAAAAAGAATTGTGAAAAAAGACCTGGGATCCTGTTTTGCCAGCTAAAAGCAAGCAGCCTGTAACTAGCTGCTTTTAGCTGGCAATCCAGAGTCCGGACACAACACGACTACACTGCCACTACTCTACACTACAAAATGGTGAAACTTCCTCTTCCTGAACTATCCTACATCACTTCCTGCGGATTTGTTTGCGAAATCCGCACCAAATCCGCAGGAAAAAGAGCCTGTGGGAACAGACCTGCGGATTTCTTGCGGATTTTACACCTTGCATTGACTTGCATGGGAAAAATCCGCAACAAAATCCGCAACAATAATTGACATGCTGCAGATTTTTCCAGATCAAAATCCGCGGCAAATCCGCCGCGGAAAAATCCACAGCATGGGCACAGCATTTCCAAAATGCCATTGAAATGGCTTGGAAGTGCCGCTGCTGCAGATTTTCGGCAAATCCGCGGTAAATCCGCGGCAAATCCGCGGTAAATCCGCAGCGTGGGCACATAGCCTAAGACGCACTTTTTTCCCCAATTGTTGGGGGAAAGTGGGGGGGGTGCGTCTTATAGTCTAATGGCTGCGGGTAAAGGGGGTTGCGGTGGTGGTGGAGCGGGTCATCGGCGGCATGCGCAGGCTGTAGCAGCGCCTACTGTGACCACGTGCGCCCGCTCATTTCATATGCACGCCCATCCTCCCGCCCATCATCTCTGAGCGCTGAAGCCGGCGCTGACAGGTGGGCGGGATGATGGGCGGGGGATGTGCGCATAATTAACAGCCACCCCTGGCAACTACAGCCTAGAGTGATCTTGTGCGGCTGTATTCACTGCCCCCCGCGCATCATCATCAGTGCGGGACGCAGTGAATAAGTACGGTATACTCACCCGTCACCGTTGCCTGCAGCATCGCGGTGTCCTCCTGTGTGCCTGCCCGCTGCTGTGTGTGGAGACTAGCGGTGCACACAGCAATGATGTCATCCCTGTGCACGCTCCCCACACACATCAGTGGCCGGCAGACAGGAGGACGCCGCGATGCTGCAGGGAATGGTGACGGGTGAGTATGGTGATCAACTCCACACAGGTCAGCAGCGCTGCTGCCGGTACTGACAGGAAGATGAGCAATGCTGCTGGAGTGAGGAAAGGTGAGTATAAACGTTTATTTTTTGGTGTGCCATGTTCTCCACTGTCTCCATTGCTCCATGCAGCCCCAACTTCGCTGTCCCTCTCATGTTGTCCCCATGCTATAATATGCCTTATACTTCGCATTCTGCATACCGAGCCCTCCCAGGCTCCTGAGCCCTCTTCATACTGAGCAGCCTCCATGCCACCCCTTCTCCATACCGAGCCCTCCCAGGTTCCTAACTGAGCCCCCTCCATGCCACCCCTTCTCCATACCGAGCCCCCTTCATGCAACCCCTTCTCCATACCGACCCTTTTCCATACCGAGCCCCCTCCATGCCACCATATTCTCCATACCGAGCTCTCCCATGCCACCCCATTCTCCATACTGAGCCCCCTCCATGCCACCCCATTCTCCATACCGAGCCCCCTCCATGCCACCCCATTCTCCATACCAAGCCCCCTCCATGCCACGCCCCCTCCATGCCACCCCATTCTCCATACTGAGCCCCCTCCATGCCACCCCTTCTCCATGCTACCTATTCTCCCTACCGAGCCCCTTCCATGCCACCCCTTCTCCATACCAAGCCCCCCCATGCAACCTCATTCTCCATATCGAGCCCCTCCAAAGCTACCCCATTCTCCATACTTCTACCCCATTCTCTATACTGTGCACCCCCTCATTTTGCATTCTCTGCACCACCCTCAATTTCCATCCCCCCACCCCATCATGCGCCATCCCTTATGCTGCACCCGCATCATGTTCTATCCTCCATGCTGTGCACCCCATCACACTCCATCCCTTATGCTGTGCACTCCCCATTATGCTCCATCCCTTATGCTGTGCACCCCCATCATGTTCTATCCCCCATCCTCCATGCTGTGCACCCCATCATGTGTCATGCCTTATGCTGCACACCCCCATCATGCTCTAACCCTTATGTTGTGCACCCCATCATGTTCTATCCCCCATCCGCCATGCTATGCACCCCCATCATGCTCCATCCCTTATGCTGTGCACTCCCATCATTCTCCATACCTTATAAATAAATAAAAATATAAATCTTTATTTTTATATAGCGCTAACATATTCCGCAGCGCTTTACATACATCAGGAACACTGTCCCCATTGGAGCTCACAATCTAAATTCCCTATCTGTATGTCTTTGGAGTATGGGAGGAAACCGGAGTACCCGGAGGAAACCCACGCAAACACGGGGAGAACATACAAACTCCTTGCAGATAGTGTCCTTGGTGGGATTCGAACCCAGGACCCCAGCGCTGCAAGACTGCAGTGCTAACCACTGAGCCACTGTGCCGCCCCTTATGCTGCACCCCATCATGTTCTTTCACTGTTCCTTTGTAAGTCCTGATGAAGGAGACGGATGTCTCTGAAACGCGTAGACCTATACAAACAATAAAGGAATAATTTCATCAATATTGAATGAAGTATTAGCGCGGCATATACCAGATTTCTTCCTCTACTGGATTGACAATCTACACTTCGGTGAGTTCCTTCTTCCTGTTTGATTAATTTTTATACCGGATAAGACCCTATTGCGCTCTCCTTCCACAGTACTCATTCTCCTGGCTCGATTGCACATTGGAAGACACCTGTCAATCATCCCTAGGATGCATCACCTGACAGATTGCCTTTGATCAGATTTGTGGAGCTACGCTTCCTATTCGCTCAGAGATTGGTATTTCATCAGACGACAAGAGAATATCACTTTTTTCTTAGTCATACTGTATATGCATATAATTGTACAAGGTTACGTATAGATGCAATGCCATTTATATATGGACCAAAATGTATATGACAGGCAGTCTATAATCGCCGTACCAACCAACCAGAGTTTAGATTTTATTTAATTCCATAGTAACCAGACCAAATTTTTCAAATCTTACATGTCACTTTATGTAGCGATAACTGCAATGTTTCAACATATCCAATAATTTTTAGATAGCTTTTTTTGTGACACATACTATCTAGTGATGAGTGAGCACTGCCATGCCTGGGTCCTCAGTACTGGAAACAAGCAGGTCGGACACACTCGACTCAAGGACCAAGCATAATGGAAGTCAATGGGAAACTCAAGCATTTTTCCAGATCTTCCAGAAAAATGCCTGAATTTCCCATTGACTTTTTCCATTAATGCTCGGTATTCGAGTTGTGCCCATCAGAGTGTCCAATCTGCACATGTCCAGTACCAAGCACGGTTGTGCTTGCTCATCTCTACTTATATTTCATGATAATGGTAAATTTAGGTTGACATGTTTTGTATTTATTTATAAAAATATGAAACGTCACAAAAAGGTCTAAAAATTAGCAATTTCAAAACTTTATCTGGATTAAATGGATTATCAGTCACACCACACAAATAGTTAATAACCTTTACCGCGTGTCTGCTTTACATCAACGCCTTCCTTATCTTGTTAGGACGTTAGAAGCCTTAAAATTATGGCAGTCATTTTTCATTTTTTCCAAGGAAATTTACAAAACTTTTTTTTTTAGGGACCTGAAAACACACCTAGAGCATTTTTTTTCCACTGCTGTAGTGGCGCTTTAAAAGAACCCCCCCCCCCCCCCACCACCACCACGTGTCTTATACTCACCTTCCGGCATTTTTATACTTCACCGATGGCACTACAATCCCAAGGTGCCATGTTGTACCCATAGCTTCTGACTGGAAGTCAGACGCTACGTCACAGGTGCTCATTGCATCTCTATGGGAGCCAGTAGAAGGCTCTCATAGACTTGTATTTCGTTGTCACCTCTGGCACACTCCATGAAACACTGAAGCTGCCGGCTGGTCACTTTTTATCACAGAATGACAGTAGCACCACTGGAAAACCATGAAGGCAGCAGAAGGAGAGAATAGGAAAGGGCTCAAGGGACTTATCTAAAGCACCACTATAGCAGTGCAATAAAAACACAAAAAACTCTGTTGTGGTGCTTTAGCACTAGAAGTCCCAGAGAGGGGTCATTTAACATTTCTACATTTGGAACCCGGAGACGGGTCGAATGACCTGAAGGATTTTAGCTAACATCCTATAATCACCGTCTTTTGTTCTGTAATTAAGGCCATTTTTGTCGCACCACAGGAGGTTGTTGTTTTCCATTGACTTTAGCTATTTAGTTTCTCGTTAGTTCTATTCATTTATTGTATGTCATTTGACCCTTTTTCGGGACTTCAAGGGGAGCTCGAAATTTCTGGGACTTCTAGTGTTAAGGTAGCTAAATATTGGAAAACCTCCAACAGTGATACCATTTTACAAAAAGCACCTCTCAACATATTCAAAACTGTTGTCAGACAGTTTATTAATGCTCTGGGGGTTCTATATACAAGTTAATGCAAAATAGCAGAAGAATAAAAAATAAGAATTATTCTTACCGTTAATTCGGTTTCTAGGACCTTCCACGACAGCATAGGAGGTTGTCTCTCCACGCCTTAATTGGGATAGGAAGCACAAGAGGTTAAAAGGACCCTCCCACCTCCCATAGTCTTACAAAGAACCCATAGCATATGAGAAGTACAAACACATCCAGGAATATCGAGGATAAGGGAGGGAAATACGTGCTGTCGTTGAAGGTCCTAGAAACCGAATTAACGGTAAGAATAATTCTTATTTCTCTAGTCCCTTCCACGACAGCATAGGAGGAATACCAACGAATTGATACCTAGGGGGGGACCACAGCCTGCAGGACCTTCCTGCCAAAAGCCAAATCCCTGTTGGAATCCAGATCCAAACGATAATGCTTCATGAAAGTATGGAGGGAAGACCACGTAGCCGCCTTGCAGATCTGCTCAGGAGAAGCCCCTGCCCGTTCAGCCCAGGAGGCAGAGGTAGCCCTGGTGGAGTCCGCTGTGAATCCGGTAGGAGGAGACAGATGCTGAGCGAGGTAGGCGTCTCTAATAGCCCGCACAATCCAGTTGGCGACGGTACTCTTAGCCACCTTCTTGCCCCTATTTCAACCAAAGGGCTGTATGAATAGGTTATGATCAAGACGCCAGGGTGCAGTAACATCCAGGTAGTGCAACACTGTCCGACGAACGTCCAAAGAATGAAACACTTCCTCACCCGGAGTCCTAGGATGCTGACAGAAGGAAGGCAGGACAATGGACTGAGAACGGTGAAAATCCGAAACCACTTTGGGAAGAAAGGAAGGGTCCAGCTGAAAAACAATGCTGTCATCTCTGACGGTCAGGTAAGGCTCCCGAATAGACAATGCTTGAAGTTCCCCGACTCTACGAGCAGACGTAATAGCCACGAGAAAGGCAGTCTTGTGAGAAAGAGAACGGATGTTACAGGAGGACAGCGGCTCAAAGGGTGACTGAGATAGTCCGGTAAGGACCACATTGAGATCCCAGCGAGGCGTCAGGACCCTCTGACGTGGACAGAGCCTACTAGCGGACACAAAGAAACGGCGGATCCAGCGGTGATCCGCCAGAGCCGTGTCAAAGACTGCACTGAGTGCCGAGACCTGAACCTTCAGGGTGCTAGGCCGAAGGCCCAGGTCCAATCCACTCTGGAGGAAGTCTAGAATCTGCGCAACGTTAGGCCGGAGCGGGTCAGGAGGCAGAGAACCACACCAGGAGGAAAATCTCATCCAGATTTTATTGTAAATACTATTAGTCACCGGTTTACGGTTCTTCTGTAGAGTAGCCACGACCTTGTCAGAAAGTCCCTGGGCCTTCAGTGCCCGGGCCTCAGAAGCCAGGCAGCCAATTTGACCAAATCGGACCCTGAGACAGTAAACTGGGGTCTGAACCCAGGAGGACCAGTCCGTCGATCCCGAGAGTCAGGATCAGGCTGTACCAACTTCGCCGAGGCCACAGAGGAGCTACCAGGATAGTTGTGGCTCCGTCGTCTCTGATCTTCCTCAGGGTCCGTGCGAGAAGAGGAAGTTGGGGGGAAAGCGTAGGCGAGGCAAAAGGACCAATCGTGGCAGAAGGCGTCCACCCCCAATGCCTTGTCCCGAGGGTTCAGCGAGAGAAATGTTGCGACCTTGCGGTTTTCTGCCGAAGCAAAGAGGTCCACCTCTGGAGTACCCCACCTTGCCACCAGAGAGCAGAACACCGCTTGATCCAGACTCCATTCCCCTGGGTGAACATCCCGACAACTCAGGAAATCTGCCTGAAGGTTTAGTGATCCCTTTAGATGGACTGCAGAAAGGGATAGCAGGGACCGTTCTGCCCAGTGGAAGATCCGGGAGGACACAGACTTCAGGGCGCCGGATCGTGTACTGCCCTGATGGCGGAGATGTGCCACTGTGGTAACGTTGTCCGAGTAGACCAGGACGTCAGAGTCCCGGACGAGATCCTGAGCCGCAAGGAGGGCTTCCCTGACGGCCCTGAGCTCCCGGTAGTTGGAGGATTGGGAGCTGACAGGACTCCAGACCCCATGAAATGAGGAGTTTGCCACCATAGCACCCCATCCCCGCAGGCTGGCATCGGTTGTTAGCGTAACCAGGGGCGTCCGAGTCCAGGCCACCCCCACCTTCAGGTTGTTGGGCCGCAGCCACCAGAGAAGGGATGAGGAGACGGTCCCCGAGAGGCAAAACCGCCTGTTCAGGGAGGACGGGAGTCTGTCCCAATGCGCCAGGATATGATCCTGGAGACACCGAGAGTGGGCTTGAGCCCACCTGACTGAAGGAATGCAGGACGTCATGGAACCCAGAGCCGACACAGCTGCTCGAAGGGTAGGGCGAGCCTGACGGCGAAGCTTCGAGATTTTGGCTAGCAGGGCCACCCTGTGGCCCTCCGGGAGAAAGGATGCCTGCCTGTTGGAGTCCAGCAGCACTCCGAGAAACTGCCGAGTCGAGGAGGGGTGCAACTGTGATTTTTTTGAGATTTGGGATCCATCCCAAGGACCGAAGGATGTCTAAAGACTTCTCCACATGGTTCCGGAGGGTCTGAGCGGAGGGAGCCACGAGAAGAAAGTCGTCCAAATATGGAACCAGACAGATACCCTGCAATCGTATGAAGGTGACCACCTCTGCCATGATCTTTGAAAAGATCCTTGGAGCCGAGGAGATCCCGAAGGGAAGTACATTGAATTGGAAATGAAGCACTTCCTCCCCGTGTAGAACCGCAAACTTGAGGTATTGCCTGTGACACGGATGGACGGGCACATGGAAGTAGGCGTCCTTCAGATCTATGGAGGCCATCTGGTGGTGCCGACCTATCAGGGGAATAGCCGAGTTCACCGACTCCATCTTGAACCGCCGGTACCTGACCTGCCGGTTGAGACGCCGTAGATTGATGATAATCCGGACGTCGCCAGACGGCTTTCTGACAAGGAAGAGACGGGAGTCGTGGCCTATCCCTTCTTCCCGACTCGGGACTGGGGAAACGACCCCCGAGTGCATTAGCTCCTGAATCTTTGCGTACAGTAGAGCCTGGGAACCCTGCGACGCCAGGGCCGTGACTCGGAGACCTGGAAGAGGGGGGGAGATGAATTCTATTAAGAGACCCTCTGAGACGATCTTCAGAACCCATTGGCAGGAGGTGATGGACCGCCACTGGGGAAGAAACGCCGAGAGTCGTCCCCCCACCCGAGCCGAGTCACTGTTTGTCCTGCTGAGGACGTTGTTGATGGGGAGGGATGAGGATGTTTCTCCCTCTACCCTTAGGATAGCTCCACCGGCCCGCCTTCCCTTTCCCTCTGGGCTGGGAGGCCTGAGGCATCGAGGGACGAAAGGACCGCTTCCTGGGGGGTCTTGGATCTGGTAAGGCCTTACGATCATTTGCCTTGTCCAGAATATCATCCAGGGCAGGACCAAACACCAAATCCCCTTTAAACGGAAGGGAGCAAAGTCTCATTTTGGAGGTGGAGTCTCCACTCCAGGCCTTAAGCCAGAGGGCACGTCTGGCAGAGTTAGATAGAACCGAGGTCCTGGCAGCCAGGCGGACTGATTCCACCGAGGTATCTGCCAAAAAACTCGTAGCCTTCCTAAGTAAGGGAAGGGATTCCAGCAACTCATCCCGAGGGGTACCCTGGGAAATATGAGCCTCCAACTGGTCTAGCCACCTAAGTAGGGACCGGGACACACAAGTGGAGGCAATGTTGGCCTGAATAGTAGAAGACGATGCCTCCCAGGATCGCTTCATGAGGCCCTCGACCTTCCTATCCATCTGATCTCTAAGTTGGGAAGTATCTTCGAAGGGAAGCGACGTTTGTTTAGCTACCCTGGCCACCTGTACATCTACTTTGGGGACCTCCCAATGTAACCCAGAAGTCTCCAGAGGAAACCGGCGTCTGGGGTCACTCCGGAAACGCTTCTCAGGAAATTCCCATTCCTGAGAGACAATATCCAGAATATTGGCATGAGCCGGAAACCCTAATTGTTTGACGGTTTTCAGGCCAGCAAACATTTCATCCTGTATAGAGGGAAGAGAATGCACTTCCTCTAACCCCATAGTGCTCCGAACCGCCCCAATAAGATCCCCCAAATCTTCTGAGGGAAAAAGGAAGGACTGGTCAGACCTCCCGGAGGAAGAACCTTCATCGGGACCCTCCGAGGCGGAATCAGCATCCTCATGATCAGACGGGGCTGACTGGAGTTTCCTTTTCTTTGGGGAAGAGGGGCCAGGAGCAGGGAGGGAGGCTAGTGAGGCCTGAATCTCCTGCTTCATCATGGACCGTAGTTCGTCTACCAGGGACGGTTGTTCAGCCCTAATAATCTGGTCCGTACACTGTTGGCAAAGCTTCTTATCCCAGACTGCAGGGAGCTTTTTTACACAGACTGGACACTTTTTAATTTTTTCAGTCCGTTCATAGCGGTCAGGCTTATCGGGTTTATCGGACTTCTCAGACCTCTCTGACTTCTCTGACTTTTCACTTTTGTCATTTTTCTTAGTGGCCTTGTCCTCCTGGAAAACATAGACCAGAAAGAGCCATAAATATCCGCCTGAGACCTATGCATGAGGGACCACCCCCCTCCGTACTTACTGTGGCAGGGGGAACACTGGGCTCTGCAGATGCAGCTGCAGGGGAAGACATGTCAGGGAGCACAGCAGAATTTCTTACCATGAATCTGAAGTCTTCAAGGCAGCCCTTATGCAGAAGGGCCTGCCCCCCCCCAGTGACAGGGAACGTTCCCCGCCTCCTGCATTCGGTCCCTGACAGGCCGTGGAAGCGTTGGCGTGTCCTCCACGCTGCCTCCGCGACCGGAAGTGCCCAAACCGGAAGTTCGCCAGACCGGAAGTCCCGCCCGCGGTAGCACTTCCGGATCGCCCAGCAGCGTGCATGCAGGAAGCGGCCGGCGGCTCAGGGAGGACGCCGGCCGGGGAGCTACACAGCCTGCATCACCCCAGAGGAGTTCCGGAAGGCTGGAGCAGCGGTCCCCCACAGCGTGAGGGAACAGTAGGGGAGGAGCGACGAAGGCCCGACCGATACTGCCCGGCATAAGGTAGGGGAAAAAAAAAAATATTTAAATATATACTGTAGTTCGCCGGCCACCACAGCATAGGAGAAAATAAAACCTCTCCATGCCCCATGGGGACAGGAAAGACACTGGCTATGGGAGGTGGGAAGGTCCTTTTAACCTCTTGTGCTTCCGGTCCCAATTAGGGCGTGGAGAGACAACCTCCTATGCTGTCGTGGAAGGGACTAGAGAAAATGTTATTTTTAACCCCTGAATGTCACTAACGTCTTGAACAGGTCACTATAGCCTGCAGATGTGCACTTAATAAATTTGATGCATCTTTCTGTTGCTGTGCTCCACCCCATTTATATACTCTTGTCAGGGACCAAAGTACATTTCTTTTGTAATATATGATGTAAATCCTGGGGAATTTGTCATTCGCACTCAGCCCTAACCGACATCAGACCAATTTTGTGACATTGATGATCCGGATTCTATAAGTTTGAATAAATAAGACCTGATGTGTTCCCGAGGACTGCGCAGTCATGCAACAGTTGAAATTGGGGCTTAAAAAAATATATAAAACGATGTGTAACCTTATACCTGGTTTAACCTCTCCGTCTGCTGCCGATAAACGATTGTCTACATGCGAATCGCTGAGATTGTTTGTTACTGATTAGACAGGCTGACTGCACGTTCACGCGCACAGAACGATGGATATGATGATCATTCCATGTGTATACATAATCAGGCTATCGGCAGCTTGTATACACACGACCACGGCTGCTGAGAAGCCACTACTCTCCCCAATCTGCATGTTTTCCCCAAGTAAACTAACAACACATACTCTCCTCCCATGCCGATGCCGTTCCATTGGTTTTGGCACTTTCTCTCCCGTGGCTCAAGTGACGTTGTTACATGACACGAGCCTTGCGCCCAATCAGTGCTGGCTTCTTCTTGATGTTTGAAGACAGGGAGAGTGAAACCAGAGCTGATTGGGCACAAGGCTCACATGGTGTAATGTCATGTGAGCCCCAGGAGAGCGTTTGGTGACATTGCTGGAACAGCCCTGGTACTGGAGGTGGGTATAGCTCACTTTACTGGGGGGCAAACAGGAGGATTGAGAAGGGGCTGTCCTAGGAGTAGACCACCCCTTTAAGAAAACCTAAAAGTCGTCCTACCAGATAAGCAAAATGTTTTGCTTGTCTGGTGATTGCTAGACTATATACAGGGCACTTTGAGTTGATTCAGACCACCTGTCCCTTGGTGTGCAGCCCACCATTGTTCAGGTCCTAATAGGGACATCAGCATGGCAGAGGTTTGAGCTTTTGGGCCCCAGTTGATATAACAACTGATTGGCACTTCACCATCACATCAAGGGGTGCCAGTGGTTTTAGAGACCCCGTACATTAGTGATGGGTCGGTCGTGTTTAAGAGCCGGCTCTGTGCTGCGAACGACGGAAGCCAGCACCCCCGGTGAGAGCCATTCAATTCTCTTAATGGCTCTCACTGGGCGTAAAATTCAACATATGAAACCCCACCCACCTGACCAATAACCCCTCCCATTTATCAATTTAATTAGTCCATTGCAAGTAGGCGGGGCTTTGGTCACAGATGGGGGATTTCGGCTACGCTAAATGTGTTTTTGCCTGGGATGAACGCATTTAATAGGAATCCATTTAGGATCTACAATATCCACTTTGGTGAGTGGAGTTAGATCAGCCGGACTGTCCATCAGTAAAACCATGTAGGTACTAGGGTCAGTATCAAACCCGATCTATGGGGTTTATAAAATAAAAAAAGGGGATTGGCAATAAATCAGATCTCGCCTCTTGCTGGAGATAATCCCTGCACTGGTTACGGAACTCCATCCCTCCAATGCAGTAAATAGTGCAAAAAAGGGGTCTATACAGATACAACAATAATGTCTCCCTAAAAGGAGCCCTCTGCACAGCTCCAGGCTCCCTGTTTCCCCCTCATCCCCCAAGTACAGCTCCAAGCTCCATCCCACACAACTCCAGGCTCTCTCTCCCCACACAGCTCAAGGTTGCCTCCCTCTCTCTGCACAGCTCCAGGCTCCCTCTCTCTTCCCCGCACAGCTCCAGGCTCCCTCTCTCTTCCAGGCTCCCTTTCCCTCTCTCTGCACGGCTCCAGGCTCCCTCTCTCTTCCCCGCACAGCTCCAGGCTCCCTCCCTCTTTCCCGCACAGCTCCTGGCTCCCTCCCTCTTTCCCGCACAGCTCCAGGCTCCCTCCCTCTCTCTTTCCCGCACAGCTCCAGGCTCCCTCCCTCTCTCTTTCCCGCACAGCTCCAGGCTCCCTCCCTGTCTCTTTCCCGCACAGCTTCAGGCTCCCTCTTTCTCTTTCCCGCACAGCTCCAGGCTCCCTCTCTCTCTTCCCAGCACAGCTCCAGGCTCCCTCCCTCTCTCTTTCCCGCACAGCTCCAGGCTCCCTCCCTCTCTCTTTCCCGCACAGCTCCAGGCTCCCTCCCTCTCTCTTTCCCGCACAGCTTCAGGCTCCCTCCCTCTCTCTTTCCCGCACAGCTCCAGGCTCTCTCCCTCTCTCTTCCACGCACAGCTCCAGGCTCCCTCTCCCTCTCTTCCCCGCACAGCTCCAGGCTCCCTCTCTCTTTGCCGCACAGCTCCAGGCTCCCTCTCTCTCTTCCCCGCACAGCTCCAGGCTCCCTCTCTTCCCCGCACAGCTCCAGGCTCCCTCTCTCTCTTCCCCGCACAGCTCCAGGCTCCCTCTCTCTCTTCCCAGCACAGCTCCAGGCTCCCTCTCTCTCTCGCTTCCCCGCAGAGCTCCAGGCTCCCTCTCTCTTCCCCGCACAGCTCCAGGCTCCCTCTCTCTCTTCCCCGCACAGCTCCAGGCTCCCTCTCTCTCTTCCCCGCACAGCTCCAGGCTCCCTCTCTCTCTTCCCAGCACAGCTCCAGGCTCCCTCTCTCTCTCGCTTCCCCGCAGAGCTCCAGGCTCCCTCTCTCTTCCCCGCACAGCTCCAGGCTCCCTCTCTCTCTTCCCCGCACAGCTCCAGGCTCCCTCTCTCTCTTCCCCGCACAGCTCCAGGCTCCCTCTCTCTCTTCCCCGCACAGCTCCAGGCTCCCTCTCTCTTCCCCGCACAGCTCCAGGCTCCCTCTCTCGCTTCTCCGCACAGCTCCAGGCTCCCTCTCTCTCTCGCTTCCCCGCACAGCTCCAGGCTCCCTCTCTCTCTTCCCCGCACAGCTCCAGGCTCCCTCTCTCTCTTCCCCGCACAGCTCCAGGCTCCCTCTCTCTCTTCCCCGCACAGCTCCAGGCTCCCTCTCTCTCTTCCCCGCACAGCTCCAGGCTCCCTCTCTCTCTTCCCCGCACAGCTCCAGGCTCCCTCTCTCGCTTCTCCGCACAGCTCCAGGCTCCCTCTCTCTCTCGCTTCCCCGCACAGCTCCAGGCTCCCTCTCTCTCTTCCCCGCACAGCTCCAGGCTCCCTCTCTCTCTTCCCCGCACAGCTCCAGGCTCCCTCTCTCTCTTCCCCGCACAGCTCCAGGCTCCCTCTCTCTCTCGCTTCCCCGCACAGCTCCAGGCTCCCTCTCTCTCTTTCTTCCCCGCACAGCTCCAGGCTCCCTCTCTCTCTTCCCCGCACAGCTCCAGGCTCCCTCTCTCTCTTCCCCGCACAGCTCCAGGCTCCCTCTCTCTCTTCCCGCACAGCTCCAGGCTCCCTCTCTCTCCTCCCCGCACAGCTCCAGGCTCCCTCTCTCTCCTCCCCGCACAGCTCCAGGCTCCCTCTCTCTCCTCCCCGCACAGCTCCAGGCTCCCTCTCTCTCCTCCCCGCACAGCTCCAGGCTCCCTCTCTCTCCTCCCCGCACAGCTCCAGGCTCCCTCTCTCGCTTCCCCGCACAGCTCCAGGCTCCCTCTCTCTCTCTCTTCCCCGCACAGCTCCAGGCTCCCTCTCTCTCTTCCCCGCACAGCTCCAGGCTCCCTCTCTCTCCTCCCCGCACAGCTCCAGGCTCCCTCTCTCTCTTCCCCGCACAGCTCCAGGCTCCCTCTCTCTCTTCCCCGCACAGCTCCAGGCTCCCTCTCTCTCCTCCCCGCACAGCTCCAGGCTCCCTCACTCTCTTCCCCGCACAGCTCCAGGCTCCCTCCCTCTCTTCCCAGCACAGCTCCAGGCTCCCTCTCTTTCTTCCCAGCACAGCTCCAGGCTCCCTCTCTTTCTTCCCCGCACAGCTCCAGGCTCCCTCTCTCTCTTCCCCGCACAGCTCCAGGCTCCCTCTCTCTCTTCCCCGCACAGCTCCAGGCTCCCTCTCTCTCTTCCCCGCACAGCTCCAGGCTCCCTCTCTCTCTTCCCCGCACAGCTCCAGGCTCCCTCTCTCTCTTCCCCGCACAGCTCCAGGCTCCCTCTCTCTCTTCCCCGCACAGCTCCTCCAGGCTCCCCTCTCTCTCTTCCCCGCACAGCTCCAGGCTCCCTCTCTTTCTTCCCCGCACAGCTCCAGGCTCCCTCTTTCTTCCCCGCACAGCTCCAGGCTCCCTCTCTTTCTTCCCCGCACAGCTCCAGGCTCCCTCTCTCTCTCTTCCCCGCACAGCTCCAGGCTCCCTCTCTCTCTCTTCCCCGCACAGCTCCAGGCTCCCTCTCTCTCTTCCCCGCATAGCTCCAGGCTCCCTCTCTTTCTTCCCAGCACAGCTCCAGGCTCCCTCTCTCTCTTTCTTCCCAGCACAGCTCCAGGCTCCCTCTCTCTCTCGCTTCCCCGCACAGCTCCAGGCTCCTTCTCTCTCTTCCCCGCACAGCTCCAGGCTCCCTGTCTTTCTTCCCCGCACAGCTCCAGGCTCCCTCTCTCTCTTCCCCGCACAGCTCCAGGCTCCCTCCCTCTCTTCCCCGCACAGCTCCAGGCTCCCTCTCTTTCTTCCCAGCACAGCTCCAGGCTCCCTCTCTTTCTTCCCAGCACAGCTCCAGGCTCCCTCTCTCTCTTCCCCGCACAGCTCCAGGCTCCCTCTCTCTTCCCCGCACAGCTCCAGGCTCCCTCCCTCTTCCCCGCATAGCTCCAGGCTCCCTCTCTTTCTTCCCCGCACAGCTCCAGGCTCTCTCTTCCCCGCACAGCTCCAGGCTCCCTCTCTCTCTTCCCCGCACAGCTCCAGGCTCTCTCTCTTCCCCGCACAGCTCCAGGCTCCCTCTCTCTCTTCCCCGCACAGCTCCAGGCTCTCTCTCTTCCCCGCACAGCTCCAGGCTCTCTCTCTTCCCCGCACAGCTCCAGGCTCCCTCTCTCTCTTCCCCGCACAGCTCCAGGCTCCCTCTCTCTCTCTTCCCCGCACAGCTCCAGGCTCCCTCTCTCTCTTCCCCGCACAGCTCCAGGCTCCCTCTCTTTCTTCCCCGCACAGCTCCAGGCTCTCTCTCTCTCGCTTCCCCGCACAGCTCCAGGCTCCCTCTCTCTCTTCCCCGCACAGCTCCAGGCTCCCTCTCTCTCTTCCCCGCACAGCTTCAGGCTCCCTCTCTCTCTCTCTTCCCCGCACAGCTCCAGGCTCCCTCTCTCTCTTCCCCGCACAGCTCCAGGCTCCCTCTCTCTTCCCCGCACAGCTCCAGGCTCCCTCTCTCTCTTCCCCGCACAGCTCCAGGCTCCCTCTCTCTCGCTTCCCCGCACAGCTCCAGGCTCCCTCTCTCTCTCTCGCTTCCCCGCACAGCTCCAGGCTCCCTCTCTGTCGCTTCCCCGCACAGCTCCAGGCTCCCTCTCTCTCTCGCTTCCCCGCACAGCTCCAGGCTCCTTCTCTCTCTTACCCGCACAGCTCCAGGCTCCCTATCTTTCTTCCCCGCACAGCTCCAGGCTCCCTCTCTCTCTTCCCCGCACAGCTCCAGGCTCCCTCTCTCTCTTCCCCGCACAGCTCCAGGCTCCCTCTCTCTCGCTTCCCCGCACAGCTCCAGGCTCCCTCTTTCTTCCCCGCACAGCTCCAGGCTCCCTCTCTTTCTTCCCCGCACAGCTCCAGGCTCCCTCTCTCTCTCTTCCCCGCACAGCTCCAGGCTCCCTCTCTCTCTCTTCCCCGCACAGCTCCAGGCTCCCTCTCTCTCTTCCCCGCATAGCTCCAGGCTCCCTCTCTTTCTTCCCAGCACAGCTCCAGGCTCCCTCTCTCTCTTTCTTCCCAGCACAGCTCCAGACTCCCTCTCTCTCTCGCTTCCCCGCACAGCTCCAGGCTCCTTCTCTCTCTTCCCCGCACAGCTCCAGGCTCCCTCTCTTTCTTCCCCGCACAGCTCCAGGCTCCCTCTCTCTCTTCCCCGCACAGCTCCAGGCTCCCTCCCTCTCTTCCCCGCACAGCTCCAGGCTCCCTCTCTTTCTTCCCAGCACAGCTCCAGGCTCCCTCTCTTTCTTCCCAGCACAGCTCCAGGCTCCCTCTCTTTCTTCCCAGCACAGCTCCAGGCTCCCTCTCTCTCTTCCCCGCACAGCTCCAGGCTCCCTCTCTTCCCCGCACAGCTCCAGGCTCCCTCCCTCTTCCCCGCATAGCTCCAGGCTCCCTCTCTTTCTTCCCCGCACAGCTCCAGGCTCTCTCTCTTCCCCGCACAGCTCCAGGCTCCCTCTCTTCCCCGCACAGCTCCAGGCTCCCTCCCTCTTCCCCGCACAGCTCCAGGCTCCCTCTCTCTCTTCCCCGCACAGCTCCAGGCTCTCTCTCTTCCCCGCACAGCTCCAGGCTCCCTCTCTCTCTTCCCCGCACAGCTCCAGGCTCCCTCTCTCTCTCTTCCCCGCACAGCTCCAGGCTCCCTCTCTCTCTCTTCCCCGCACAGCTCCAGGCTCCCTCTCTCTCTTCCCCGCACAGCTCCAGGCTCCCTCTCTTTCTTCCCCGCACAGCTCCAGGCTCTCTCTCTCGCTTCCCCGCACAGCTCCAGGCTCCCTCTCTCTCTTCCCCGCACAGCTCCAGGCTCCCTCTCTTTCTTCCCCGCACAGCTTCAGGCTCCCTCTCTCTCTCTCTTCCCGCACAGCTCCAGGCTCCCTCTCTCTCTTCCCCGCACAGCTCCAGGCTCCCTCTCTCTTCCCCGCACAGCTCCAGGCTCCCTCTCTCTCTTCCCCGCACAGCTCCAGGCTCCCTCTCTCTCGCTTCCCCGCACAGCTCCAGGCTCCCTCTCTCTCTCTCGCTTCCCGCACAGCTCCAGGCTCCCTCTCTGTCGCTTCCCCGCACAGCTCCAGGCTCCCTCTCTCTCTCGCTTCCCCGCACAGCTCCAGGCTCCTTCTCTCTCTTACCCGCACAGCTCCAGGCTCCCTATCTTTCTTCCCCGCACAGCTCCAGGCTCCCTCTCTCTCTTCCCCGCACAGCTCCAGGCTCCCTCTCTCTCTTCCCCGCACAGCTCCAGGCTCCCTCTCTCTCTCGCTTCCCCGCACAGCTCCAGGCTCCCTCTCTCTCTCGCTTCCCCGCACAGCTCCAGGCTCCCTCTCTCTCGCTTCCCCGCACAGCTCCAGGCTCCCTCTCTCTCTTCCCAGCACAGCTCTAGGCTCCCTCTCTTTCTTCCCGCACAGCTCCAAGCTCCCTCCCTCTCGCTTCCCCGCACAGCTCCAGGCTCCCTCTCTCTCTTCCCCGCACAGCTCCAGGCTCCCTCTCTCTCTTCCCCGCACAGCTCCAGGCTCCCTCTCTCTCTTCCCCGCACAGCTCCAGGCTCTCTCTCTTCCCGCACAGCTCTAGGCTCCCTCTCTCTCTTCCCCGCACAGCTCCAGGCTCCCTCTCTCTCTCTTCCCCGCACAGCTCCAGGCTCCCTCTCTCTCTTCCCCGCACAGCTCCAGGCTCCCTCTCTTTCTTCCCCGCACAGCTCCAGGCTCTCTCTCTCTCGCTTCCCCGCACAGCTCCAGGCTCCCTCTCTCTCTTCCCCGCACAGCTTCAGGCTCCCTCTCTCTCTTCCCCGCACAGCTCAGGCTCCCTCTCTTTCTTCCCCGCACAGCTCTAGGCTCCCTCTCTCTCTCTCTCTTCCCCGCACAGCTCCAGGCTCCCTCTCTCTCTTCCCCGCACAGCTCCAGGCTCCCTCTCTCTTCCCCGCACAGCTCCAGGCTCCCTCTCTCTTCCCCGCACAGCTCCAGGCTCCCTCTCTCTCTTCCCAGCACAGCTCTAGGCTCCCCTCTCTCTCTTCCCCGCACAGCTCCAGGCTCCCTCTCTCTCTTCCCCGCACAGCTCCAGGCTCCCTCTCTCTCTCTTCCCCGCACAGCTCCAGGCTCCCTCTCTCTCTCTTCCCCGCACAGCTCCAGGCTCCCTCTCTCTCTTCCCCGCACAGCTCCAGGCTCCCTCTCTCTCTTCCCCGCACAGCTTCAGGCTCCCTCTCTCTCTCTCTCTTCCCCGCACAGCTCCAGGCTCCCTCTCTCTTCCCCGCACAGCTCCAGGCTCCCTCTCTCTTCCCCGCACAGCTCCAGGCTCCCTCTCTCTCTTCCCCGCACAGCTCCAGGCTCCCTCTCTCTCTTCCCCGCACAGCTCCAGGCTCCCTCTCTCTCGCTTCCCGCACAGCTCCAGGCTCCCTCTCTCTCTCGCTTCCCCGCACAGCTCCAGGCTCCTCTCTCTCGCTTCCCCGCACAGCTCCAGGCTCCCTCTCTCTCTTCCCAGCACAGCTCCAGGCTCCCTCTCTCTCTTCCCAGCACAGCTCTAGGCTCCCTCTCTTTCTTCCCCGCACAGCTCCAGGCTCCCTCTCTCTTCCCCGCACAGCTCCAGGCTCCTCTCCTTCTTCCCCGCACAGCTCCAGGCTCCCTCCTCTCTTCCCCGCACAGCTCCAGGCTCCCTCTCTCTCTTCCCGCACAGCTCCAGGCTCCCTCTCTCTCTTCCCGCACAGCTCCAGGCTCCCTCTCTCTCTTCCCCGCACAGCTCCAGGCTCCCTCTCTCTCTTCCCGCACAGCTCCAGGCTCCCTCTCTCTCTTCCCCGCACAGCTCCAGGCTCCCTCTCTCTCTTCCCCGCACAGCTCCAGGCTCCCTCTCTCTCTTCCCCGCACAGCTCAGGCTCCCTCTCTCTCTCTCCCGCACAGCTCCAGGCTCCCTCTCTCTCTTCCCCGCACAGCTCCAGGCTCTCCTCTCTTCCCCTGCACAGCTCCAGGCTCCCTCTCTCTCTTCCCCGCACAGCTCCAGGCTCCCTCTCTCTCTTCTCCCGCACAGCTCCAGGCTCCCTCTCTTCTTCCTCCGCACAGCTTCAGGCTCCCTCTCTCTCTCTCTTCCCCGCACAGCTCCAGGCTCCCTCTCTCTCTTCCCCGCACAGCTCCAGGCTCCCTCTCTCTCTTCCCCGCACAGCTCCAGGCTCCCTCTCTCTTCCCCGCACAGCTCCAGGCTCCCTCTCTCTCCTTCCCCGCACAGCTCCAGGCTCCCTCTCTCTTCTTCCCCGCACAGCTCCAGGCTCCCTCTCTCTCTCTCCCCGCACAGCTCCAGGCTCCTCTCTCTCTCTCCCCGCACAGCTCCAGGCTCCCTCTCTCTCTTCCCCGCACAGCTCCAGGCTCCCTCTCTTCTTCCCCGCACAGCTCCAGGCTCCCCTCTCTCTCTTCCCCGCACAGCTCCAGGCTCCCTCTCTCTTCCCCGCACAGCTCCAGGCTCCCTCTCTCTTCCCCGCACAGCTCCAGGCTCCCTCTCTCTTCCCCGCACAGCTCCAGGCTCCCTCTCTCTCTTCCCGCACAGCTCCAGGCTCCCTCTCTCTCTTCCCCGCACAGCTCCAGGCTCCCTCTCTCTTCCCCGCACAGCTCCAGGCTCCCTCTCTCTTCCCCGCACAGCTCCAGGCTCCCTCTCTCTCTTCCCCGCACAGCTCCAGGCTCCCTCTCTTCTCTTCCCCGCACAGCTCCAGGCTCCCTCTCTCTCTCTTCCCCGCACAGCTCCAGGCTCCCTCTCTCTCTTCCCCGCACAGCTCCAGGCTCCCTCTCTCTCTCTTCCCGCACAGCTCCAGGCTCCCTCTCTCTCTTCCCCGCACAGCTCCAGGGCTCCCTCTCTCTCTTCCCCGCACAGCTCCAGGCTCCCTCTCTCTCTTCCCCGCACAGCTCAGGCTCCCTCTCTCTCTCTTCCCCGCACAGCTCCAGGCTCCCTCTCTCTTCTTCCCCGCACAGCTCCAGGCTCCCTTCTCTCTCTTCCCGCACAAGCTCCAGGCTTCCCTCTCTCATCTGTCCCCGCACAGCTCCAGGCTCCCTCTCTCTCTTCCCCGCACAGCTCCAGGCTCCCTCTCTCTCTTCCCCGCACA